>NC_045554.1:7987689-8011874 GCF_009769535.1 Thamnophis elegans
AGTCCACACGTCTCAAAGTTTCCAAGTTTGGAGACCCTGCTTTAGTCCAGAGAAGTCTCGGGTGACCATGATCTCACCTGGAGGACCAAACTCCGAATCTCTGTTGGCACCAGAGGGTGAAATGAACACTCTGTGGACTCGCTATAATCATCTTGTAAGATCGGCTTTCTGGAGTAATGATGTCAATGCTTTTGTGAAATGTCAAAGGGAAAGGGGGGGGGGGCGTTGGAAAAATGAGGACCACCGGGAAAAAATAAAAGATAGGAATTTTTTCAATGGTGGCTAAGCTGCTTTGCAATGGCTTTCGGGAAACTGAAAATAAAAATATATATATGACTGGGATGCAGCATATTGGTGGGTGAGATTGAGAAATAAATCAGTTCTGATCAGAGTTGAAAAGACGCTGTCTCCGCCTTTACGGGAACTTCTGACGTTTCCCACCATTGGTTTCTCCTTTCCTGCCTGACTTCCAAAACCCTTGAGATGACAAAACCGGTCCGTTAAATAGGCTGGGATTTTCAGCCCCATCTTGAACATGGATTCGTAGGTTTTCTTAAAAGACCCCTCCCTCCATCAGCTCACCCGGAACCTGTCCCAACCCCATCCGAAGATTATCGCGAGGGGCAAAATGCTCAGGAGTTCCCCCCTTTAAAGCCGGCGATAGGGGAGTACCAGGTGCTACCTCAAGCGTCCATCTGGTCTCACGGGGCCCAGCTCGGATTTTGGATCCGGGCTGAGGGAACTCCAAGACGTCTGGCTGCAGGCCTGCATGACCGGACAGGAAGTTGGGCCTGTAGTACAGACGTCGACCGCTGACCACACGCTTCCTACCAAACTGTCCACCCAGCTCTCCAGCTTGGTGCCCGTCAACATGGCGTTCTTCTTCAACTGCTCCAGTTGGCCAGTGCTGACTGGAATGTTTAGCACAGGGTTGAGCCCTTGAAAGCTCTGCTCCATGTAGGAGTTCTTCGGAGGTCCACCATGCAGCTTCGTGGCTTCTTCTAAAGGCAAAAAAAAGAAGTATTTGGGTTAATATATAGCATCTTTTGCATTATTTTCATTAGAAATTGCCAATTCACTCGGTCAAATGCTTTCTCCGCATCCAGAAAGATAAGCGCTTGGGGGGGGACTTGGTTATTCTTTCCCAGATACTCCAATATATTAACAATTTGTCTTACATTACTTCTCCTTTGTCTCCCTTGTATGAACCCAGTTTGATCATTGTGGATCAGTTGCTGTGTAGCTAACATCAACCTGTTCGCTAATATTTTGGCAAAAGTTTTGTAATCTGTGTTGAGTAATGATATAGGCCTATAATTTTTTTGGCTGGCTAAGATCTTGATCTTCTTTGGGAATCAAGGATATAAAAGCTGTTCTCCAAGATGGAGGTACCTTTCCTTCCATTTGGATTCTGTGAAATAATTCCTTAAGAGGTTCTACCATTTCTAATTGTAAATTTTTATAGTAAACCGCATACACACACACACACAGACACACACACACACACACGTATGTATGTATTTAGTGTCACAACCCCTGGTATGCCCAAATATGGGAGGAAGTCTACTGCTTCCATTCTCTGTCTATCGGCTCGTCACAAGAGACCATCCAGACAGAAACCCAATATTTTTTACTGTTGCCTTTGTTACATTTGTGTTGTATTTGTGCTGATAAATAAATAAAGGGAGACTAGTATAGATCTATTTCAAGCTATTTAGCTCTCATCAGCTAGCCATACCCTTACTGGGATTCAAACCTGGGCTGTATTACATATTAGGCAGATGTGTTAACCACTAAGCCACAAGGTTCTCCTCCTTTATCAGCTGAGCCAGGGAAATAGGTATGTATTTAGTGTCACAACCCCTGGTATGCCCAAATATAGACAGAGAATGGAAGCCGTAGACTTCCTCCCATATTTGGGCATACCAGGGGTTTTTTGTCGGGACCAGGAGTTTGCTTCATGCTCTCGGGAAGCCTCAGTCAGAACATGTGCACTGAAGCTGAGCGAGATTCTGATTGAAGACAGGGCTCTCCAAATTTGAGAACTTGAAGGCTTGTGAATTTCAAGGGCCAGCTATGAACTCTGGGAGTTGGGAGTCCACATGTCTCCAAGTTGCCAAGTTTGGAAGATATCTTCATTTAAGACCTAGAGATCCGCTCTAGAAGAACCTTGAAGGAAGCTTCCACCTCAGCTTCGAAAGCCAGGGAGGGTTAAAGGCCAGGAATGACATCAGGACCTGACTACAATTCATGGCACGTTGCCGAGGTGGCACAGTGGTTAAATGCAGCACTGCAGGCTACTTCAGCTGACTGCAGTTCTGCAGTTCGGCTGTTCAAATCTCACCAGCTCAAGGTTGACTCAGCCTTCCATCCTTCCGAGGTGGGTAAAATGAGGACCCGGATTGTTGTTGGGGGCAATATGCTGACTCTGTAAACCGCTTAGAGAGGGCTGAAAGCCCTATGACGCGGTATATAAGTCTAACTGCTATTGCTATTGCTATTGCTTTTTCGACCCTCCAACAGCAAGCTCCAATTTTCAGGAAAGTCAACATTTCCGCATCCGCTGGAACTTACAAAGTCTTGTCTTGCCCAGCCTGTGTGCTCTTCATGTATTGAGCCGTCTAACTAAAGCTTAATTAAAGTTTCAAACATGGAGCACCCCAATTATTTCAAGGTCATCATCTATTAAATATGTGCTGGGGAGGGGGTTTCCTACTCCCCTACCATTAATGGCAGCTTCTGGGCTATAATTTGTCAAAGCCTTCTTTGCTTGGCCTGAGGATAATTCTTCCCAGCGTCTCTCTCTCTCTCTCTATTTTTTTTTTAAAGGGCACTTGTTCTTGCGTGCAATTTCCTTGTAAATTTTAACTTTGGTATGTAAATCGCCCGTAAACTGGAGTGAAAGTCTCAAGCCGCCAGCTGAGCGGTTTGAAATGGAGAAATGGAGGCAGACAGTTGCTGTCCGCTGAGTTTCTCTGAGCAGCAAAATCTGCTCCATTAATTCAAAAAGAAAAAGAAAAAGATCCTGCAGAGAAAAGATCACAACGGGGTCAGCAGGGGGAGGTCGAAAAAGTCGAGAGAAGTGTGACACACATCAAAAAATAAGTAGAACTTCAACCCCCACCGTCACAGCTGCCTTCCTAACCTTTTGATCACACCCTGCAGACACAGCTGGAAATGAACCAGTCTTTTTAAACATGTGTGATTACAGGGGGGAAAAAAAGAGATCTTCCTTTCAGGTAAGTATTATGAGGGGAAGGTTCCCCCTTTACGGTTGGGTTCGACTCTAGGCGGTGATGCTCATCTCCGTTTCTTAGCCGAGGGAGCCAGCGTTGCCCGAAGACGCTTCCGTGGTCATGTGGCTCATGGTCACTCATGCCCTTGTCTAAGGGTCAGCAATTTGCAGCTCTGGAGCCGCATGTGGCTCTTTCATCCCTCTGCTGTGGCTCTCTGTTGCCACAATTGATAGGGCTTTCGGTTAGGACAGGTAGAGGAAAAAGGATACTGTGCTAGGAGGAAACTCTATGGTGGGGGAACCAGACTTCCGGCCAGCAGAGGAAAAAGGACGCCGTGCTAGGAGGAGACTCTATGCTGGGGAACCTGACTTCTGGTTAGCAGAGGAAAAAGGACGCTGCACTAGGAGAAGACTCTATGATGGAGGAACCGGACTTCTGGTCAGCTCCAGAATTGAATGGGGGGCTCCCGATTAGGACCTTTGTGACTCTGAGTGTTTAATGTTGCTGACCCTTGCCCTAGTCACTTCCCGTCTTGACTACTGCAACGTGCTCTGTATGGGGCTGACCTTGAACACCATCTGGAAGCTCCAGTTGGTGCAAAATGTAGCGGCCCGCATGGTTTTGTGCAAACCCAGCTGTGCACCTGTATCACCGCCGTAGAGCTGGGGTGAGCGGGTGTGGCCACCTGTGGTTTCTGCTACCAGTTCGGGCGAACCGGTGCGAACCGGTAGAATACCACCTCTGCCCCACTTATGCTGGAGGATGGATTTGACTGAAATCCCAGAGCAATTCCAGGAGAGGAACTGTGTCCGTCTATGGTTTCTTCTCAAACTGGAGATGCTTCTGATGAAGCTTAAGAGCCATCTGCCCAGTCTTGAACAACAGCCCAATGGTCAGCCTGCCAAAGCGCTCCAAAATTGTTCCGTGGCTGGTTTTATCCATCCCGCTCAGCTATCATGTGGTCGGTTTTGGGTTTAGTCTGGAGGAGTCGGGGAATCTGGCCAGGATGTTAAACCTCGATTGGCAGGCTTAGCAACTGACTTGGACCAAAGTCATCTCGAGGGGTGATCTGCTGAGGAAGCGGGCGCTGTTGTTGAAAATGGGGGGGGGGGTCCTCAAAGAGCTGTTTCTACATTCCGAGTTGGAGACAGTCAAACTGAAGACCTGTGAAATACCCTTGTCAGAGTTGGAAGGGACCTTGGAGGTCTTCTAGTCCAACTCCCTGCTCAAGCAGGAGACCTTATACTATTGCAGACAAGGGGTGGTCCAATCTCTTCTTGGAAACCTTTATTGATGGAGCAACCACAACTTCTGAAGGCGAGCCATTCCACCGATTAATTAGTCTCACTGTTAGGACATTTCTCCTTAGTTCTAAGTTGTTTCTCTCCTTGATTAGTTTCCACCCATTGCTTCTTGTCCTGTCTTCAGGTGCTTTGGAGAATAGTTTGACCCCCCCCTCTTCTTTGTGGAAGAGCATAGAATCAGGAAAGGACCTTGGAGGTCTTCTAGTCCAACCCCATGCTTAGGCAGGAAACCCTACACCACTTCAGACAAAGGGTTATCTAACATCTTCTTAAAAACTTCCAGTGTTGGGGCATTCACAAGTTCTGGAGGCAAGTTGTTCCACTGGTTAATTGTTCTAACTGTCAGGAAATTTCTCCTCAGTTCTAAGTTGCTTCTCTCCTTGATTAGTTTCCACCCATTGCTTTTTGTCCTGCCTTCAAGTGCTTTGGAGGATAGTTTGACTCCCTCTTCTTTGTGGCAGCCCCTGAGATATTGGAAGACTGCTATCATGTCTCCCCTGGTCCTTCTTTTCATTAAACTACCCAGTTCCTGCAAATGCCATGTGTCAATGAAAAGGACAGCAAAAATTTGACTCCCTGTGTTGCTGATAGCTAAAAAGTACTCACAATGGTTTGTACATATACAACTATGGGATGGTTTTCCTCCTCCTTCACAATACTGTCCCCTGAGGTGGCGCAGTGGTTAAATGCAGCACTGCAGGCTACTTCAGCTGACTGCAGTTCTGCAGTTCGGTTGTTCAAATCTCACCAGCTCAGGGTTGACTCAGCCTTCCATCCTTCCGAGGTGGGTAAAATGAGGACCCAGATTGTTGGGGGCAATATGCTGACTCTGTAAACTGCTTAGAGAGGGCTGAAAGCCCTATGAAGCGGTATATAAGTCTAACTGCTATTGCTATAACTGCTATTGATTAATATAGATAGCCCTCAACTTCCAGTGGGTGGAATATTCAGATTTTGCTCCCAACGGTTTCTTTCGCTTTCTCATTTCGGGGAAAAAAACTACACCAAATAAATA
This sequence comes from Thamnophis elegans, assembly GCF_009769535.1. NCBI lineage: Eukaryota > Metazoa > Chordata > Lepidosauria > Squamata > Natricidae > Thamnophis > Thamnophis elegans. The sequence continues at coordinate 7,993,245 of NC_045554.1, forward strand.
AAGGCTTACCTTGTCGGATGGCTTGCTTGTTCAAAAATGTCAGAGGTGAGACCAGGAATTTGGTCTCGGCCACGGGGACCCAGTGATGCAGGATTTTAAGCGTCCAGACCCCGGGCCGGAGGGGTAAATTCAAAGGTGGCTTGTAATGGGTGAATTCGGCACTGGATTCGATCAGGATATCGTAGGTGGCGGCGATGACGTTGACGGGATCCACCCAGATCACCGTCACGGTGACGTTGGGGCCTTTCGCCCACTTCTGCATGCCCACCGGCTCGTCCGTCGGGGAAATAAGGCCTCCGAAATTGCGGAATATTCTCTCCTTCGCATCCCAGTCTGTGCCGACCTAAAAGAGCAGAAAGTTGTCAGATATTTTTAAGTACGAAGCGAGGCGTGAGGTAAACTGAGGAGCTTTATTTCAACAGGTCAGTAACAGCAACTGTTCAGAACTCGCGCGCCGGACAGCGCTGCCTGACAGCTATTTATATGGATAGCTGTCAGACGGCCAGCCAATGGGAGAGGCGCAATTCTCCCGCCGGCAGCCAACCGCGCCTGGGCCAATCAGGTTGTAGCGGGGCGTGGCTTGGCTGCCGCTATTGGCTGGCTGCCTGACAGCTATTCATATAAATAGCTGTCAGGCGGCCAGCCAATGGGAGAGGCGCAATTCTCCCGCCGGCAGCCAACCGCGCCTGGGCCAATCAGGTTGCAGCGGGGCGTAGCTTGGCTTCCAGCTGCGTCAGGAGGAAGCAACAGATATGACTCTCAGCCAATGAACATCTGTTTTCCCTACAACAGCTTTGTGAGGTGGTTGGCTTGTCTTAGAGTCACCCAGTATTCTGACCCAGGCTTCCCCAGCAGCACGAAGCCGAGTCCTTGCCCCGATAAACCCCTTTTATTTAATTCACAGTGAATTCCTCTCCAGCAAAGTCTTTCCTCTCCCACCGTTTTTCAAGATAGTTCACAATTACCGACCGTTATCAGGCTTGGAGAGTGGCCAGGCCGAGATCTTTCAGATGCCGCAATACTTGGCAAGAATGCAGGAATGAACTAATTGTCTCCTGCAAACTCCACTCCCCTTTCGCTCCTCTTTTATTCCCTATGGGAGGGGCCATTCACCATCCACCTCCCAAGTCAACACTTGTTCCTTAGCTGTTCCTTTCTCCTGTTAACTCCTGGCAAATGCGCACACTGGGAACAGGCTCCAGCTGTTCTTCTGCCTCAGTGATATCTGACTCTGAAGGCAGCTGATAACTGTCAGACGGCCCTGGCCCCCTCTCTGCCTCCGACACAGAGCCCTCATCACAGTCTTCCCCAGACTCCAGGACTGTCCCATGTTCCTCCCCAACCTCCTCACCGTCTGAATCTGCAGCCAGCTCTGCTGGAGGGCTGGCAGGCCACAACACCCAGGTAGAGCCCATGGGGGGAGGGACTCCATTCCTGAACCCATAACTTCACAGCAACACATTAGTTTAAATAACACATCAATACATGATTTATTTATAGGTCTTTATATAGATGACAAATTACATATATAAAAAAGAGCAAATTCAACCCAAATTCATTAAAAGTTGACCAGGACTAACTATTGATCTGCTTTAATCAACATGCATTAGATGCCTTCACCTCTCCTGAATATAAAAGCAAGTGATATTTAAATATCGAACTTTCTAATACCAACTCAAGATTAATAATGCTGTTTCTTCTGGCCTTTTACAATTATTCCAGGAAGAAGCCAAACACTTTTTTTTCTTTTTTAAAAAATGGCTTCAATATACTATTTCAATCCTTTAAAGCATAATTCCAGAGGGGAAAAGGACACATTTACTAATGCAGGAACTAAACCACAGGCTTTCAAGATTCAGTTAAGTGAAATGTTTCATTAATGATTTTGCCTTGAGTTTTTAAAAGATAACCTTCAACTTTTGGACCAGAGTAATACGTGCCTTCTCTTCCTTGCAATAGATGAATAAGCATTAGATGTTTCTCCAGTTGACTGTTAGCTGCAGTTCGGCGGTTCAGATCTCCCTATCATCCATCCATCCATCCATCCATCCATCCATCCATCCATCCATCCATCCATCCATCCATCCATCCATCCATCCATCCATCCATCCATCTATCTATCTATCTATCTATCTATCTATCTATCTATCTATGTTATCTATCTATCTATGTTATCTATCTATTTATCTATTTATCTAGCTACATCTATCTATCTAGCTACATCTATCTATCTATCTATCTATCTATCCATCCATCCATCCATCCATCCATCCATCCATCCAGCCAGCCAGCCAGCCAGCCAGCCAGCTAGCTACATCTATCTATCTATCTATCTATCTATCTATCTATCTATCTATCTATCTATCTATCTATCTATCTATCTATCTATCTATCTATGTTATCTATCTATCTATGTTATCTATCTATTTATCTATTTATCTAGCTACATCTATCTATCTAGCTACATCTATCTATCATCTATCTATCTATCTATCTATCCATCCATCCATCCATCCATCCATCCATCCATCCATCCATCCATCCATCCATCCAGCCAGCCAGCTAGCTACATCTATCTATCTATCTATCTATCTATCTATCTATCTATCTATCTATCTATCTATCTATCTATCTATCTATCTATCTATCTATCTATCTATCTACCTACCTACCTACCTACCTACCTACCTACCTACCTACCTACCTACCTATATCTATCTATCTATCTATCTATCTATCTATCTATCTATCTATCTATCTATCTATCTATCTCTATCTATCTATCTATCTATCTATCTATCTATCATCTATCTATCTATCTATCTATCTATCTATCTCTATCTATCTATCTATCTATCTATCTATCTATCTATCCATCCATCCATCCATCCATCCATCCATCCATCCATCCATCTAGCTACATCCATCTATCTATCTATCTATCTATCTATCTATCTATCTATCTATCTATCTATCTATCTATCTATCTATCTATCTACCTACCTACCTACCTACCTACCTACCGATCTATCTATCTATCTATCTATCTATCTATCTATCTATCTATCTATCTATCTATCTCTCTCTCTCTCTCTCTCTCTCTCTCTATCTCTCTATCTATCTATCTATCTATCTATCTATCTATCATCTATCTATCTATCTATCTCTATCTATCTATCTATCTATCTATCTATCTATCTATCTATCTATCTATCCATCCATCCATCCATCCATCCATCCATCCATCCATCCATCCATCTAGCTACATCCATCTATCTATCTATCTATCTATCTATCTATCTATCTATCTATCTATCTATCATCTATCTATCTATCTATCTATCTATCTATCTATCTATCTATCTATCTATCTATCTATCTACCTACCTACCTACCTACCTACCTACCTACCTACCTACCTACATCTATATCTATCTATCTATCTATCTATCTATCTATCTATCTCTCTATCTATCTATCTATCTATCTATCTATCTATCTATCTATCTATCTATCTATCTATCTATCTATCTATCTATCTATCTATCTATCACCAAGAGCTGTGGTGGTGCAGTGGTTAGAATGCAGTACTGCATTCGAATCTCTCCAGGCTCAAGGTTGACTCCACCTTCCAGACTTCTGAGGTGGGTAAAATGAGGACCCAGATTGCTGGCGGGCAAATAGGCTGACTCTGTAAACCGCTTAGAGAGGGCTGTAAAGCACAGTGAAGCAGCATATAAGTCCAAGTAATATTGCTCTTGCTCTTTTCTCCCTCCTTCCTTCCTTACTTACTTCCTTCCTTCCTTCCACCCTCCTTCCCTCCCTCCCTCCCTTCCTTTCCATCCACTCATCCATCCATCATGCACAGTGGTTAGAATGCAATATTGCAAGCTAATTCTGCCGACTGCCAGCTGTTTGATTCTCACCAAGTAGCGTCCACCAACTCTCACAATCCTGAAACTTCCTTTAGCTGCGTCTTCAAAGCAAAAGATGGCTTCCTTTTATGAGCTAGAAAACTTTCTCCTACCCAACTGTGAGCTTTTCTAATTGCAGGGAGTTATTTCTGGCTACGGACGCTAATTTTATACCAAACATTTGGGAAGATGACGACGGTCCCTATAATCTGGGCAAGGTTATTTTCCTGCTCCTTTTAAGAATACTCTCTCTGATTTTAACCGGAGAAAGTGCGAAAGGGGGAAAAAAAAGTCTTACAACTTTTGCAAAAGACACAAAGAGGCACTTTGGTGGTCACCCAACCACAAGGCGCAACCTACCATCTCAACAGCCAACACAAATTAACGTTTAGCAAACGTTCAAAGGAGGTCAGGCTAGAAGAACAAGCATGTCCATCCTGCCTCGCTGACCTCAAAACCACAATGCATGGGATGACATGGGCCACCCCTGCCAAGGACAGATGGCTACCAATTTAGACGGTTTCGTTTTATATATATATAAAAATGAGATATATTCAGAGGACCAGTAACTCAGTGGCTACTAATCTTGATACTATTTTCTGCCTCCTATATCCACAGGAGCAACCTATTTTAACTACCTGTTTATTCTTGGGAATGTTTCAAAATTCTTTTAGCTGGTCATCCAGGGACAGTGGCTAAGATGCTGAGCTTGTCGATCAGAAAGTTCGGCAGTTCGGCGGTTCAAATCCCTAGCGCCGCGTAACGGAGTGAGCTCCCATTACTTGTCCCAGCTTCTGCCAATCTAGCAGTTTGAAAGCATATAAAAATGCAAGTAGAAAAATAGGAACCACCTTTGGTGGGAAGGGAACAGCGTTCCGTGCGCCTTTGGCATTGAGTCACGTGGCCACATGACCACGGAGACGTCTTCGTACAGTGCTGGCTCTTTGGCTTTGAAAAGGAGATGAGCACTGCCCCCTGGAGTTGGGAACGACTAGCACATATGTGCGAGGAGAATCTTTACCTTTACATGGGACACGATTTATGCACTGGACAGGATGATGTAATACAACCAAGAGAATGTTCTTATTCTACTCTGGTGGTTCTCCAATGTCATTATTTTGTTTTAAAATTAATTACAGGATTGAGAAGGAGCTATCTCAACTTCAAGCAGCAGCTGCCTGACCTTGGCTGAACTAAGTAGAGACAGGATCAGTTAGTATTTAGCTGGGAGACACCCAAGGACTATATCTTAAGGTGGAGAACTTGAGAATGTATCTTGGAAGAAAACTGTAGCTAAGTATTTTCACAGCGATGCCAAGAAAACAGCAAGGGTGTATCCAGGAATTGGATCCTGGATACACCCTTGTATCCATCAAGACTGAAGTCTGACTTCAAGGAAGCTGTGGAAAGGGAACTAAATCAGAAATAAGAGCAATAACAGAGTTGGAAAAGACTTTGGAGGTCTCATACTTGCATAGCTGCTTGTCAATGTATACTGTGTAGGTTTCCCTGTTTCGAATCGATAGGAATGCCAAGCAATTTGCTTTTGATTGATTTTGTGATTGTTCATTGCCCGAGGTCACATGTTGGAGATGGGCAGCCATAGCAATTGAATAACAAACTAAGTAGCTAGCTAACTAAATAAAATGAAGGAGGGAAGGAAGGAAGGACGCAGAGCTTCAGGCTGACTGATGTTTCTGTTGAAGTTCTTCATGTTACAGATGTCATACCTATGCAATTGAGAAATGCCTTTATTTGGGGAAGGTTCGGCTTTTGTTCTGTGATCGATTTCCCCCAAATGGTTTGGGGCCTGTACCTCTTCTGCAAAGCATTAAATATATCCAATTGTCTCACAAGGAAATATTGGGATGGCTGTGTTTCAGGAGTGCAACACTTATGGAAATACGAAGTATCTTCAAAGGTGTTGAGGCCAATCATAGATATAGATATAGAATGAGTTTGACAGAGAGAGAGATTGATAGACAGAAATGTGTAGATATAGAATGAAATAGATAGACTATCAGTGACAAGAGAGATTCTACTGAAGATATAGTTAGATGATAGATAGATAGATAGATAGATAGATAGATAGATAGATAGATAGATAGAGATAGATATAGATACAAACATACATGCAGATAAATGATAGATGATAGATGACCGACAGACAGATAAGATGATAGATAGATACATACACACATACATACATACACATACATACATACATACATACAGACAGACAGACAGACAGATACTGTACATAGACAGACAGAGACAGGCAGACAGGCAGGCAGACAGGCAGAGATTATAGATAAATGGATAGATGGAGAGAGAGACAGATAATAAATAGATGGAGATAGGTAGGTAGGTAGGTATATGTCTAGATAGATAGATAGATAGATAGATAGATAGATAGATAGATAGATAGATAGATAGATAGATAGACAGACAGACAGACAAACAGATAGATAGATAGATAGATAGATAGATAGATAGATAGATAGATAGATAGATAGATAGAGGATGGATATATGATAGATAGATACCACAGATAGATACCATAGATAGAAAGCAGAGGTGGGTTCCTACCAGTTCGCACCTATTCGGTAGAACCGGTTCGTCAAATCTACCGAACCAGTTAGAAGAGGTTCCACCAGTGGACCCGGAAAGCAGGCCACACCTACAGAAGAGGTTCCAAAATTTTTTGAAACCCACCACTGGTCCTTGGACATGATTATTCTACACTATCATGCTCCTATTTATAAAACTCAGGGCCTCTGTGAAAGGTAAGGATGACTACTGCGTTTGTGGTGCAATCAGAACATTGTGTGTGTTGAAGTTGTTTTAACGCAAACCAAAGATGCCTTTTAAAAAACAAGTTTACATCATATTCTTATGCATGCCAGTGCTGTGTGTGAGGTAATTTAAGGTGGTTCTAACAAGTGTCGTCGGCATCTTCATATCCGGTCATATAGGCGGCAAGCCATTCCCGACCGGTCACATGGGCAGCAAGCCACTCCCACAAAGGAGGCCACACCCACAGAGTAGGTTCGAACAATTTTTGAAACCCACCACTGATAGAAAGATAGATAAATAGATACCATAGATAGAATGATAGATAGATAGATAGATAGATAGATAGATAGATAGATAGATAGATAGAAAGATAGATAGATAGATAGATACCATAGATAGATAAATAGATAGATACCATAGATACCATAAATAGAAAGATAGATAGATAGATATCAGATAGATAAATAGATAGAAAGAAAGAAAGAAAGAAAGATAGATAGATAGATACCATAGATAGATAAGAGATAGATAAATAGATAGATATCAGATAGATAAATAGATAGAAAGATAGATAGATATCTGATAAATAAATAGATAGAAAGAAAGATAGATATAGATAGATAGATACCATAGATAGATAGAGATAAATAGATAGATAGATATCAGATAGATAAATAGATAGAAAGATAGATAGATAGATAGATAGATAGATACCATAGATAGATAGATAAATAGATAGATACCATAGATACCATAAATAGAAAGATAGATAGATAGATAGATAGATAGATATCAGATAGATAAATAGATAGAAAGAAAGATAGATAGATAGATAGATAGATAGATAGATAGATAGATAGATAGATACCATAGATAGATAGATAAGAGATAGATAAATAGATAGATAGATATCAGATAGATAAATAGATAGAAAGAAAGAAAGATAGATAAATAGATAGATAGATACCATAGATAGATAGATAAGAGATAGATAGATAGATATCAGATAGATAAATAGATAGAAAGATAGATAGATAGATACCATAGATAGATAGATAAGAGATAGATAAATAGATAGATAAATAGATAGATAGATAGATAGACAGATAGATAGATAGATATCATACATAGACAGTCAGAGACAGATGAGACAGACAGACACCCTTCCTGAGCAATCTGGTCTTCTCCTCAGTCCCATCTGCAGATCCCTTGGCTCCCGATTCAGTTTTTGCAGCTTGCAAACTCCATCTTCTCCCCTCCCCCCCTCCAAGGCTGATGCATCATTTGGCCAAGACAAATAATGTTTTGACTCCTGGTTTGTCTCTAATTGTTCCTCATAAACAGGGACTGTTCAGTTCACACGGGGAACACTAATTGCCTGCTGCCTAGTTAATTTTCCTCTCCTTGATTAATGGCAACTGTTAAACAAGGCCAGTAACCAACTTTCTCCCTTCCCCTCCCCCGTTTTCCTGATTCGGTTGAGAGCAAAAGATTCTTGGAAGAAGTTCAATGAAAGCCATCTTGTTTCTACCTTCAAGAAGTGGGCAAGGAAGTCCCTGCCTGCATATGGCTTCGTTTAGGCAACATACTGCGGAAGCCGACTGGATAAACTTAGAAACGTGTTCAAACAACACGTTAACCTGTTGTGTGAACCAGTCAGCTGGGTTAATTAAGGTTTCAATGCTTCCTTTCAGTGATCAAGATGATCCCCATTACCCTGTTGGCTTTTGTAATGCCATAAAAATTGGTTGTATGTCTCAGCTGGGGGTGCCAAATGGGTGGAGGGCCTTGTTTCTTGGCTGTTTTAGATCCATTGTAATAGTTTTACTTGGTGCCATATATATTTATTTTCTACCATTTTAATTATTTTAATAGTTGCAATTGTTTTAAATTATTTTTGTATATTGTACGCTGCCAAGGGCAGCTATAGAAATCAATCCAACCCAATGAAACCCAACCCAACCCAACCCAATTCAACCCAACCCAACCCAACTCAATCCAATCCAACTCAACCCAACCCAAATCAATCCAATCCAACCCAACCCAATTCAATCCAATCCAACTCAACCCAACCCAACCCAATCCAACCCAACCCAACTCAACCCAACCCATCTCAACCCAACCCAATTCAACCCAACCCAACTCAATCCAATCCAACTCAACCCAACCCATCTCAATCCAACCCAACTCAATCCAATCCAACTCAACTCAACCCAACCCATCTCAACCCAACCCAAATCAATCCAATCCAACCCAACCCAATCCAACCCAACTCAACTCAACCCAACCCATCTCAACCCAACCCAATTCAACCCAACCCAACCCAACTCAATCCAATCCAACTCGACCCATCTCAATTCAACCCAACCCAACCCAACTCAACTGCCATTAAAACCATCCATTTCAAAACTCCGTTATGCCCCCCACCCTCAACTAGGGATATGAACTATCTTCACCTCCAGGAATGTAGGTGAGAAATATGTACCTCCAAGAACTGTAGCCTTCCAAAATCACTCGGGGGGCTTGCAATCTTGAACACCTTCTTAGGTATAACCCACGTTTCTAAGGTCTCCAGTTTACTGGCAGCCAAATTGGTTGTGTGATGTTTGATGAGGAAGCCCTGAAAATGATCAGCGAGAAAGTAGAGATGGACTGACACTGGATGCCCCATTGGGTAGTATCTGGAAAAAAAGAAAGGATCGGAGAAGAAAGAAGAATGACATTCATTAAAACAATAATTGAGAAGCAAAGGATCAGCGGCGGAAAGAATTTTTTAAGAAGCAAAAATCTTGGGTTAACTTTCTTTGGGTTTAATGCAAGATAGAGAAGCGGAGGACACAGAAGATTGTTAGAGAGATGAAGGAGCAATAGAAGACCAGGTATCTGGTGAACAAGTGAAGCCAAGAATATCACAGACGATCATTAAATTGCAGGGGATCTTCCTTTCAAAAGTCATTCTCTTTCATCTACCTGCCCAGGAATTGCCAGGGCAAAACAAGTCTTCAAGGTAACCTTTTCTACCCACCTCTAGCAAAACCTACTCCCAATAAGTAGTTGTTATCTCACTTGCTCCTACAGATTGGGCCACACACTTCAAAGGAGACAAAAGTCAACACCACAAACCCCACAAAACTTTGGAGGCCAGACCCGTTCTAGAAGATCGTCCAACGTACTAGAGATAGAAATTGAGCTGTCCTCCTTATTTTCTTCTCCAAAATTTTGTGGGTTTTGTGGTGTTGACTTTTGGACTTGTTTTACCCTGCCAATTCCTGGGCAGGTAGATGAAAGAGAATGAGTTTTGAAAGGAAGATTCCCTGCAATTTAATGATCGTCTGTGATATTCTTGGCTTCACTTGTTCACCAGATATCTGGTCTTCTATTGCTCCTTCACCTCTCTAAGGAGGACAGCTCAATTTCTATCTCTAGCACCTTGGACGATCTTCTAGAATGGGTCTGGCCTTCAAGAGTTGGTGAGAGTCATGATGGCAGCAATGGGCAATACTTGAAGGAAGGATGTTAGGACTTGTAGTTCACCAACATCTAGGGCATCCCAGCTTCTCAACGCTGTCTAAACAGAGATGCAACCCTCAGTTGGTGTGATGATTTGGAACTGCAGGGTGAAAGGATGGTTGATCTTACCGACAACTGTTGTCACCATCCATATGGAAGGACGTTTCTGCTTTCTTCAAGCCCAACCGGGAAAAAGAGTGGTAGAGAGTCAGCGCAACATCACTAATGGTGTGGATCCCATCTGGTTCATCGTATACATTTTCCCAGTACGATCGGAGGCCCGGGGTACCAGAAGGATAGTTACCATACAGGTAATAATCCAACTGGGAGATGACTTCCTGATTGACAACCGCCTCAAACTTGCGTGCAAAGAAGGTTGGTCTTGCGGTTTGCTGTTGGGGGAGGGGGGGAGAGGGGAGGAACAGGTTATGGAAGGAAAAATTAGATCGGAGTTCTTGAATTGAAGGCTTTGATTTCTGAATGCAAATCCTTCACAGTCACCAAGCTTGCCTGGGAGCTGATGGAGGCTGAAATCCCGAACATCTGGAGAACATCAAGTTGCTTAATCCTGATCTGTTTCTTCCATGCAATTTGCAAATCAAGAAAGTTCTTAAAAATACTTCAGTGTTGGTCTCTTTTATGGTATCTATCTATCTATCTATCTATCTATCTATCTATCTATCTATCTATCTATCTATCTATCTATCTATCTATCCATCCATCCATCATCCATCCATCCATCCATCCATCCATCCATCTATCTATCTATCCAGCATCTATCTATTATATACCTAAATACCTGCCTGCCTACCTACCTACCTACCTTCCTATCTCCCTCCCATCCCTCCATCCATCCATCATCTATCTATCTATCTATCTATCATCTCTCTCTCTCTATCTAGCATCTATCTATTACCTACCTATCTACTTACCTACCTACCTACCTATCTCCCTCCCTCCCTCCCTCTCTCACATACATACATACATACATACATACATACATACATACATACATACATACATACATACATACATACATCTAAGCACCTACCTACCTACCTACCTACCTACCTACCTACCTACCTACCTACCTACCTATCTATCTATCTATCTATCTATCTATCTATCTATCTATCTATTTATCTTAGTATCGATCCATCCATCCATCCATCCATCCTATCTATCAATATGTAAGTATATTAGAGGTGGAGACCCTGTATGCAACAAAATTTCATTTTAATGTATGCCAATCCATGTACATTGAAAGTGACAATAAAGTTATTCTAAGTCTACATCTATCTATAGCTATGTATCCATCCGTCTGTCTTTCTATCTATCTATCTGTATGTATCTATCTCTACAACTATTAAAACAATTGAAATTTACCAAAGAAGTTTATTGACTCTTCCCAACTCTGGATTTCAGGGAGGGAGGGAGGGAGGAAAGGAAAGAAGGAAGGGGGAGGGAGGGAGGGAGAGGGGAAAGAAGGAAGGGAAAGAAGGAAGGAAGGATGAGAAGAAAGGAAGGATGGAGGAAGGGAGGAAGGAAGACAGATCTGTCCTTCTACTTCTATGAAGGGGGACCCATTCAGGTTACAACTCACCTGGAACCGGTGAAAGTCAGATGGCTTAAAATCATTGGGGGAACAGCCGCACCAATCCACAATATTCTTGTACTGACATTTACACCCCAGCTTTCGGTTCCAGTTTGTGATACGCAGGTTATTGTCCACCATGGTGTCACAATGAGGACTGTTTTCCAAGACGGTGTGGAAGAAAGACTGCGGGGAAAAACAACAACAACAACCCCAGAGTTTAGACAGCGAGCAGGCATGGAAATTCCACAAGGAAGCCAGGTTCATTTGACAACCATGCTACGAACTGAACAATGTAACAGTTGCAGTGGTTCACTTAACTGTGGTGAGAAAGGTCGTTAAATAGGGCAAAACTCTTAACAACTGTCTCACGTAGCAACAGAAAGCTTGTGGTTGCATGAGGATGATTACCCATAATTGTGCAGGGAAGATGAGTAGCAAAGCTTCTTCTTCTTCTTCTTCTTCTTCTTCTTCTTCTTCTTCTTCTTCTTCTTCTTCTTCTTCTTCTTCTTCTTCTTCTTCTTCTTCTTCTTCCTCCTCCTCCTCTTCCTCTTTTTCCTCTTCTTCTTGTTCTTCTCCTCCTCCTCCCTCTTCTTCCTCCTCCTTTTCTTGTTCTTCTTATTCTTGTTCTTCTTGTTCTTGTACTTCTTGTTCTTCTCCTCCTCCTTCCTCCTCCCCATCTCCTCCTCCTTCTCCCCCTCCTCTTCCTCCTTCTCTTCTCCTTCTTCCTCCTCTTCCTCCTTTTCTTCTTCTCCTTCTCCCCCTCCCCCTCCTCCTGAGTTTTGTCCAAACCAGATTTTGAATCCATGATGTTCTTCTTCTGCCTGGACTTTGTTTGCCCTTAATGTTTCCTTGGAGGATTACAATTCCATGATAGAATTCTTTATTTATTGGCCAAGTGTGATTGGACACACAAGGAATTTGTCTTTGGTGCAGATGCTCTCAGTGTACATAAGGAGAATAAAAAATACATTCATCAAAAATAAAAAGATACAATACTCAATGATAGTCAAGCTTACTAATAAGCTATCAAATCGTGCTAGGAAACAAATAAAACAATATAAATTGAAAAATACAAGCAACCTGGTTATAGTCAAGCGGGGAGAGATAGATACTAGCAAGGAAGAGAAGAATAATAGTAATACAGTCTTAGTAGATTATTTGACAGTGTTATGGAAATTAGTTGTTAAGCGGAGTGATGGCATTGGGGGAAAAACTCTCCTTGTGTTTAGTTGTTCTGGTGTGCAATGCTCTATAGCGTCGTTTTGAGGGTAGGAGTTGAAACAATTTATGTCCAGGATGTGAGGGGTCTGTAGATATTTTCCCAGCCCTCTTTTTGACTCATGCAGTGTCCAGGTCCTCAACGGAAGGCAGGTTGGTAGCCATTGTTTTTTTCTGCAGTTCTAATTATCCCCTGAAGTCTGTGTCTGTCTTGTTGGGTTGCAGAGCCAAACCAGACCATTATGGAAATGCAGATGATGGACTCAATCATTCCTCCGTAGAACGGAATCCTTAAGTGAAATATGCCGTATTTTCCCGGGCGTCGCATCACATGTCCGAAATATTCCAACTTTCGCTTTTTGATGGTTTAAAACCAAAATATCGAACCAAACTTTGGAACCCACAGAATAAGAAATAGGAATAGGAAAAAAATAAATGAAATAAACGTAAGTAGAAAATATATCCGTTATAGGCTCAGATGAGCTACGGCAGCGTTGAACTTTGAAGTTTAACATGCACTCTGCAATCTTAATAGAAATAGTCCTGCACGTACGGCCCCCTTGGAGCCCAAGGTTTATGTTGCGAAGTGAGACACTCGTCCGGCGAGTTTTGCCCCATTTTACGACTTTTCTTGCCGCCTTTCTTAAGCGAATCATCGCAGTTCCTGGATTAGTAGCACGGTGGTTAAGTTCAGCTGGCTTCCTTGTTATCAGAAGGTTGTAAAAAGGCAGTTGTAGCCGTATGGTCTTTGGGAAGTCGGGGGGAGGGAAGGGAGGTGGGGATTTAGGGGGAGGGGGGAGGGGGGAAATACAATATGTGTTAAATTCCATGATTGCATTTGTATACTGTGGCTTTTTAATGTTAGTGCGAAAACAGAACAAACCGAATATACTGGAAGGTAATAGAAATATACCGAAGGAAAGAGTCGAGTGAAAGAAGAAGGAGGGTGGAGAGGGTGAGAGAGAGGAGGAGGAGAAGGGAGGGAGGGAATGGACTAGAGGGAGTGATAGGGTTAGGGTTAGGGTTAGAAAGAAGGGGAGGGGAAGTAGGCGTAGAGGGGTGTGTGAGAAGGAAGAATGAAAGTTGGAGGGGGTTGAAAGAGGGTGTATGGTGGGCCAAGGTGGTATATTGGGTTTGTATTGTAGAGGGCATTTTCTATATAAGTGAGGGCCGTGTTTATTATTCAATGTTATATGCCCTGATTAAGCACAGTAAATATGTGATTGTATAGAATGAAAAAACATAATAAAATATATATTAAAAAAAAAGGCAGTTGTAGCAATAGCAGTTAGACTTATATACCGCTTCATAGAGCTTTCAGCCCTCTCTAAGCGGTTTACAGAGTCAGCATATCGCCCCCACAGTCTGGGTCCTCATTTTACCCACCTCGGAAGGATGGAAGGCTGAGTCAACCTTGAGCCGGTGAGATTAGAACCGCTGAACTGCAGATAACAGTCAGCTGAAGTGGCCTGCAGTACACCCCCCCCGCCCCCAGGACGCTGTAACCATTATGAGTCAGTTGCCAAGTGTTTAAATTTTGATCATGTGATTGTGGGGATGCTTACGGTCGGGAGTCGTACTTTTCAGGGCCTTTGAATGGTTGCTAAATGAACTGTCATAAGTCGAGGATGACGTGAATTAAAAAAGGAGTAGGAAACAAGAGGATGCAGTTTTGAATGCTTGGCTCTTTTTCTCCCCACTCAAGGTTTGTTTCTGGGGATAAATTCCCCAAGGCCGTTCCTGTAGGCCAGACGAGTGTGCTAACAAAGCCATTTTCAAGAAATATTATCAAAACAAATACCACCACCACCCCGATAAAAACACCCCGAATTGCAAAATAAAACAAAATCAAAACATCCATAAACAACGTGGCTGCCTTACTTGGAAGCCCTAATACTGTTTATAATGATCTCATGCTGAATTATGCCACTTGCCCCCGCTCCCCCCGCCCCTCCTTTTCCAAGGACAAGCTGTCTCCTGCGATTATTTCTAAAACGCTTACGCCATTATTTGCTGTTTGAAGGCAGGCGAGAACTCTGATCTGGAAGGGAAGCTGTGTTTTTTTTCCCCCCTTTCCCTTTTTTAAAAAAAATAAAAATAAAATTGAGATCACTGCAATTTCAACGTTTAGAAGTCCCAGGCAATGAGACAGCCCCATAGGGTAGGGTGGCCTTTTGTACGTTGAGGAGGAGAGGGGAAGAGGAGAAGGAGGAGGAGGAGGAGGAGGAAGAGAGGAGAAGGAGGAGGAAGAAGAGGAGGAGAAGGTAGAGAGGAAGAAGATGAAGAAGAGAAGAGGAAAGGGAGGAGGAAGAGAGGAGGAGGAGAAAGAAGAGAGGAAGAAGAAGAGGAGGAGGAGAAGCTAGAGAGGAAGAAGGTGGAGAAGAGAAGAAAGGGAGGAGGAGAAAGAAGAGAGGAAGAAGAAGAAGAGGAGGAGAAGATAGAGGAAGAAGATGAAGAAGAGAAGAGGAAAGGGAGGAGGAGGAGAGGAGGAGGAGAAAGAAGAGAGGAGGAGGAAGAAGAAGAGGAGGAGAAGATAGAGAGGAAGAAGATGAAGAAGAGAAGAGGAAAGGGAGGAGGAGGAGGAGAAAGAAGAGAGGAAGAAGAAGAGGAGGAGAAGGTAGAGAGGAAGATGAAGAAGAGAAGAGGAAAGGGAGGAGGAGGAGAAGGTAGAGAGGAAGAAGATGAAGAAGAGAAGAGGAAAGGGAGGAGGAGGAGAAAGAAGAGAGGAAGAAGAGGAGAAGGTAGAGAGGAAGAAGATGAAGAAGAGAAGAGGAAAGGGAGGAGGAGGAGAAAGAAGAGAGGAAGAAGAAGAGGAGGAGAAGGTAGAGAGGAAGAAGATGAAGAAGAGAAGAGGAAAGGGAGGAGGAGGAGAAGGTAGAGGAAGAAGATGAAGAAGAGAAGAGGAAAGGGAGGAGGAGGAGAGGAGGAGGAGAAAGAAGAGAGGAAGAAGAAGAGGAGGTGGAGGAGAAGGTAGAGAGGAAGATGATGAAGAAGAGGAAAGGGAGGAGGAGGAGAGGAGGAGGAGGAGAAAGAAGAGAGGAAGAAGAAGAAGAGGAGGAGAAGGAGAAGGTAGGAAGAAGAGGAAGAAGGTATGGAATCTCGTTTGATGGCCCTTCGTCTTAAGGGGACCCACAGGTCGACTCACCTCAGCAGGAAGCAGAGTAAAGGAATAGAAGCGCTTCATCTTGGTTACCAGGTCATCTGTTGAAAAGGTGATGTACTCAACAAACTTCCTGTTCAGCAGAAACCAATCGGAACCCCCGTCCACAGTGATTCCTTCTGGAATTTTCCGGTCCCCAAGCCTCCACATGTGGGTGTCACATTCCAGAAATAATCGATCAAGGCCTTGTTTTCTAATAAACCTGGAGAAACAGAAGACAAGAAGAGCAAAGGATTAAGACGTTCGTTGGAGGGACGCGGTGGCTCAGCGGCTAAGACGCTGAGCTTGTCGGCCAGAATGGTCGGCAGTCAGCGGTTCGAATCCCTAGCGCCGCATAACGGAGTGAGCTCCCATTCTTTGTAACAGTTTCTGCCAACCTAGCAGTTCGAAAGCACGTAAAAAATGCA
Organism: Thamnophis elegans; assembly: GCF_009769535.1. Lineage (NCBI taxonomy): Eukaryota > Metazoa > Chordata > Lepidosauria > Squamata > Natricidae > Thamnophis > Thamnophis elegans. The sequence continues at coordinate 8,009,847 of NC_045554.1, forward strand.
AGTAGAAAAATAGGAGCCACCTTTGGTGGGAAGGGAACAGCGTTCCATGCACCTTTGGCATTGAATCATGCCGGCCACATGACCACGGAGACGTCTTTGGACAGCGCTGGCTCTTCGGCTTTGAAACAGAGATGAGCACCACCCCCTAGAGTCAGGAACAACTAGCTCATATGTGCAAGGGGAACCTTTATTTACCTTTCCCTAAATATATTGAATACAGTGTAATTGTCCTGGCATTTCACTTGCCATAAAACAAAGGTAAAAACAAATAAATACTATTTTAAATGGTGCTAGTGTTATTTTTGACCATTCTAAAATATCAACTTCTCTAACATTCTAATACCTGCATAGTATCTCTTTCCATGTCCACCTAACCTGATTCTTTCACATTCCAACTTCCACCTCATGTTGCTAACCATTGGTCGAATCTATTCCATGTAGCATAGTATTCTGTATCTCCTTCATCTTTTATTTTTAACGTTAGTCTATCCATTTCCGCACAGACTAGTCTCTTCCTTATCGTCTCCTCCTCTGAAGGGATGTTTTCACTCTTCCTCTGCTCCGCATACACCATTCTTGCTACGGTCAAGATGTGTAATATTAGGTATCTTGTCCCTTTATCATCTGATATAATGCCTAATAAATAATTCTGGCTTAAACTCTGTACGTTGTCTAACCATTTGTTCTAGCCACCTATGAATTTGTATCCAAAATTTCCTTGCCTTGACACAGATCCACCACATGTGATAGTATGTGCCAGGTATTTGCTTACATTTCCAACAGTTTCGGGGCATATTTGTTAGGGATGTAATCCTAGTCTTGGGTTGTGTGTGTATATATATATGTGTGTGTTTTCTGAGGTTTTCGTGGGTGTTAGTATGTAGGTCTTTGGTTATTTGGGTTTTCTCCCGCGTAAAATTGGAAGACACTTCCAATTTTACGCGGGAGGAAAACCCGAATAACCAAAGACAGACAGACAGACATACATACATAGATACATACATACATACACACACACACATATACACATACATACACACACACACACACACACACACACATATATATATATATAAAAGCCATGATTGAAATAATGTATCTGCCACTTTAAATGCTCAAGTGAGAAGTGATTGGATGCTGTTGCTTTAATCAGCCATAAGAGGGAGTAGGAACTACTACTGGTTGTTCCTGGTTGTTCCTGGTTGTTCCTGTATGTTCTCCGTGCTTGTTATTGGAGTTGAATACTGTATATTGGATGGTGGCTACTCTGTATGTTAGTTACCTGCCTACATGGTGAATCGTGAGTTGAGCATCTGTAAACCAATGTGTTGTATCATAGGCTGTGTATATAATTCAAGACTACTTATCACTTGTTTTGGAGAATGTTTATCCTACTTTATTTTTTTAAAAATAAGTAAAGTTATCTTTGCTTTAACTTCCGCGGCTGTGATTGATAGCGTGACTATTTAGTGGCACATTCCTTGCTACCTTCTGCTACTCCACTCTAGTCTCTCTCTCTCTCTCTCCCTCCCTCTCTCCCTCTCTCTCTCTCTTAGCTATGGAAATGTCCTATTTCTCTAAACTAATACATGGACATAATGTATTAAATGTTTAAAGTAATGTATCCCCTAATGGGTTCCCTTTTTTCCTCCTCCTCCTCCCCCACCAAAAATAAAAATCGATGCTATAAACCCCCATCACCATAAATATTTGATCCTGCATGGAATTGACTCAATCATCCACCTGGAGATTCTAGAACCTCTGCATTAAAATTGCAAAGTTGTTGTGACCTAGGCTTCCTCCAAACCATGAAGCAGACTCCTTGTCCCAACAAAAATCCTTTTTATTAATTTACTGTAAATTCTGCTCATTTGAATCCAGCAAAGTCTTTCAAGGGAGGATTTACAGTCACGGACCTTATCTGGCTTGGAGAGCTGCCAGGCTGATATCTGCAAAACTTGGCAAGGAGCCTCAGAGAGTCACGAACAATGAAGCGAACAAATGGTCTCCTGCAAACCTCCACTCCAC
>NC_045554.1:8012374-8236110 GCF_009769535.1 Thamnophis elegans
GATGAAGGAGCAATAGAAGACCAGGTATCTGGTGAACAAAGTGAAGCCAAGAATATCACAGACAATCATTAAATTGCAGGGGATCTTCCTTTCAAAAGTCATTCTCTTTCATCTACCTGCCCAGGAATTGCCAGGGCAAAAACAAGTCTTCAAGGGTAACCTTTTCTACCCACCTCTAGCAAAACCTACTCCCAATAAGTAGTTGTTATCTCACTTGCTCCTACAGATTGGGCCACACACCTTCAAAGGAGACAAAAGTCAACACCACAAACCCCACAAAACTTTGGAGGCCAGACCGTTCTAGAAGATCGTCCAACGTACTAGAGATAGAAATTGAGCTGTCCTCCTTATTTTCTTCTCCAAAATTTTGTGGGTTTTGTGGTGTTGACTTTTGGACTTGTTTTACCCTGCCAATTCCTGGGCAGGTAGATGAAAGAGAATGAGTTTTGAAAGGAAGATTCCCTGCAATTTAATGATCGTCTGTGATATTCTTGGCTTCACTGTTCACCAGATATCTGGTCTTCTATTGCTCCTTCACCTCTCTAAGGAGGACAGCTCAATTCTATCTCTAGCACCTTGGACGATCTTCTAGAATGGGTCTGGCCTTCAAGAGTTGGTGAGAGTCATGATGGCAGCAATGGGCAATACTTGAAGGAAGGATGTTAGGACTTGTAGTTCACCAACATCTAGGCATCCCAGCTTCTCAACGCTGTCTAAACAGAGATGCAACCCTCAGTTGGTGTGATGATTTGGAACTGCAGGGTGAAAGGATGGTTGATCTTACCGACAACTGTTGTCCCATCCATATGGAAGGACGTTTCTGCTTTCTTCAAGCCCAACCGGGAAAAAGAGTGGTAGAGAGTCAGCGCAACATCACTAATGGTGTGGATCCCATCTGGTTCATCGTATACATTTTCCCAGTACGATCGGAGGCCCGGGGTACCAGAAGGATAGTTACCATACAGGTAATAATCCAACTGGGAGTGACTTCCTGATTGACAACCGCCTCAAACTTGCGTGCAAAGAAGGTTTGGTCTTGCGGTTTGCTGTTGGGGGAGGGGGGGAGAGGGGAGGAACAGTTATGGAAGGAAAATTAGATCGGAGTTCTTGAATTGAAGGCTTTGATTTCTGAATGCAAATCCTTCACAGTCACCAAGCTTGCCTGGGAGCTGATGGAGGATGAAATCCCGAACATCTGGAGAACATCAAGTTGCTTAATCCTGATCTGTTTCTTCCATGCAATTTGCAAATCAAGAAAGTTCTTAAAAATACTTCAGTGTTGGTCTCTTTTATGGTATCTATCTATCTATCTATCTATCTATCTATCTATCTATCTATCTATCTATCTATCTATCTATCTATCTATCCATCCATCCATCCCTCCCTCACTCCCTCCATCCATCATCCATCCATCTATCTATCTATCTATCCAGCATCTATCTATTATATACCTAAATACCTGCCTGCCTACCTACCTACCTACCTTCCTATCTCCCTCCCATCCCTCCATCCATCCATCATCTATCTATCTATCTATCATCTCTCTCTCTCTATCTAGCATCTATCTATTACCTACCTATCTACTTACCTACCTACCTACCTATCTCCCTCCCTCCCTCCCTCCCTCTCTCACATACATACATACATACATACATACATACATACATACATACATACATCTAAGCACCTACCTACCTACCTACCTACCTACCTATCTATCATCTATCTATCTATCTATCTATCTATCTATCTATCTATCTATCTATCTATCTATCTATCTATTTATCTTAGGATCGATCCATCCATCCATCCATCCTATCTATCAATATGTAAGTATATTAGAGGTGGAGACCCTGTATGCAACAAAATTTCATTTTAATGTATGCCAATCCATGTACATTGAAAGTGACAATAAAGTTATTCTAAGTCTACATCTATCTATAGCTATGTATCCATCCGTCTGTCTTTCTATCTATCTATCTGTATGTATCTATCTCTACAACTATTAAAACAATTGAAATTTACCAAAGAAGTTTATTGACTCTTCCCAACTCTGGATTTCAGGGAGGGAGGGAGGGAGGAAAGGAAAGAAGGAAGGGGGAGGGAGGAGAGGGAGAGGGGAAAGAAGGAAGGGAAAGAAGGAAGGAAGGATGAGAAGAAAGGAAGGATGGAGGAAGGGAGGAAGGAAGACAGATCTGTCCTTCTACTTCTATGAAGGGGGACCCATTCAGGTTACAACTCACCTGGAACCGGTGAAAGTCAGATGGCTTAAAATCATTGGGGGAACAGCCGCACCAATCCACAATATTCTTGTACTGACATTTACACCCCAGCTTTCGGTTCCAGTTTGTGATACGCAGGTTATTGTCCACCATGGTGTCACAATGAGGACTGTTTTCCAAGACGGTGTGGAAGAAAGACTGCGGGGAAAAACAACAACAACAACCCCAGAGTTTAGACAGCGAGCAGGCATGGAAATTCCACAAGGAAGCCAGGTTCATTTGACAACCATGCTACGAACTGAACAATGTAACAGTTGCAGTGGTTCACTTAACTGTGGTGAGAAAGGTCGTTAAATAGGGCAAAACTCTTAACAACTGTCTCACGTAGCAACAGAAAGCTTGTGGTTGCATGAGGATGATTACCCATAATTGTGCAGGGAAGATGAGTAGCAAGCTTCTTCTTCTTCTTCTTCTTCTTCTTCTTCTTCTCTTCTTCTTCTTCTTCTTCTTCTCTTCTTCTTCTTCTTCTTCTTCTTCTTCTTCTTCTTCTCCTCCTCCTCCTCCTCTTCCTCTTTTTCCTCTTCTTCTTGTTCTTCTCCTCCTCCTCCCTCTTCTTCCTCCTCCTTTTCTTGTTCTTCTTATTCTTGTTCTTCTTGTTCTTGTACTTCTTGTTCTTCTCCTCCTCCTTCCTCCTCCCCATCTCCTCCTCCTTCTCCCCCTCCTCTTCCTCCTTCTCTTCTCCTTCTTCCTCCTCTTCCTCCTTTTCTTCTTCTCCTTCTCCCCCTCCCCCTCCTCCTGAGTTTTGTCCAAACCAGATTTTGAATCCATGATGTTCTTCTTCTGCCTGGACTTTGTTTGCCCTTAATGTTTCCTTGGAGGATTACAATTCCATGATAGAATTCTTTATTTATTGGCCAAGTGTGATTGGACCCACAAGGAATTTGTCTTTGGTGCAGATGCTCTCATAAGGAGAATAAAAAATACATTCATCAAAAATAAAAAGATACAATACTCAATGATAGTCAAGCTTACTAATAAGCTATCAAATCGTGCTAGGAAACAAATAAAACAATATAAATTGAAAAATACAAGCAACCTGGTTATAGTCAAGCGGGGAGAGATAGATACTAGCAAGGAAGAGAAGAATAATAGTAATACAGTCTTAGTAGATTATTTGACAGTGTTATGGAAATTAGTTGTTAAGCGGAGTGATGGCATTGGGGGAAAAACTCTCCTTGTGTTTAGTTGTTCTGGTGTGCAATGCTCTATAGCGTCGTTTTGAGGGTAGGAGTTGAAACAATTTATGTCCAGGATGTGAGGGGTCTGTAGATATTTTCCCAGCCCTCTTTTTGACTCATGCAGTGTCCAGGTCCTCAACGGAAGGCAGGTTGGTAGCCATTGTTTTTTTCTGCAGTTCTAATTATCCCCTGAAGTCTGTGTCTGTCTTGTTGGGTTGCAGAGCCAAACCAGACCATTATGGAAATGCAGATGACGGACTCAATCATTCCTCCGTAGAACGGAATCCTTAAGTGAAATATGCCGTATTTTCCCGGGCGTCGCATCACATGTCCGAAATATTCCAACTTTCGCTTTTTGATGGTTTAAAACCAAAATATCGAACCAAACTTTGGAACCCACAGAATAAGAAATAGGAATAGGAAAAAATAAATGAAATAAACGTAAGTAGAAAATATATCCGTTATAGGCTCAGATGAGCTACGGCAGCGTTGAACTTTGAAGTTTAACATGCACTCTGCAATCTTAATAGAAATAGTCCTGCACGTACGGCCCCCTTGGAGCCCAAGGTTTATGTTGCGAAGTGAGACACTCGTCCGGCGAGTTTTGCCCCATTTTACGACTTTTCTTGCCGCCTTTCTTAAGCGAATCATCGCAGTTCCTGGATTAGTAGCACGGTGGTTAAGTTCAGCTGGCTTCCTTGTTATCAGAAGGTTGTAAAAAGGCAGTTGTAGCCGTATGGTCTTTGGGAAGTCGGGGGGAGGGAAGGGAGGTGGGGATTTAGGGGGAGGGGGGAGGGGGGAAATACAATATGTGTTAAATTCCATGATTGCATTTGTATACTGTGGCTTTTTAATGTTAGTGCGAAAACAGAACAAACCGAATATACTGGAAGGTAATAGAAATATACCGAAGGAAAGAGTCGAGTGAAAGAAGAAGGAGGGTGGAGAGGGTGAGAGAGAGGAGGAGGAGAAGGGAGGGAGGGAATGGACTAGAGGGAGTGATAGGGTTAGGGTTAGGGTTAGAAAGAAGGGGAGGGGAAGTAGGCGTAGAGGGGTGTGTGAGAAGGAAGAATGAAAGTTGGAGGGGGTTGAAAGAGGGTGTATGGTGGGCCAAGGTGGTATATTGGGTTTGTATTGTAGAGGGCATTTTCTATATAAGTGAGGGCCGTGTTTATTATTCAATGTTATATGCCCTGATTAAGCACAGTAAATATGTGATTGTATAGAATGAAAAAAACATAATAAAATATATATTAAAAAAAAAAGGCAGTTGTAGCAATAGCAGTTAGACTTATATACCGCTTCATAGAGCTTTCAGCCCTCTCTAAGCGGTTTACAGAGTCAGCATATCGCCCCCACAGTCTGGGTCCTCATTTTACCCACCTCGGAAGGATGGAAGGCTGAGTCAACCTTGAGCCGGTGAGATTAGAACCGCTGAACTGCAGATAACAGTCAGCTGAAGTGGCCTGCAGTACACCCCCCCCGCCCCCAGGACGCTGTAACCATTATGAGTCAGTTGCCAAGTGTTTAAATTTTGATCATGTGATTGTGGGGATGCTTACGGTCGGGAGTCGTACTTTTCAGGGCCTTTGAATGGTTGCTAAATGAACTGTCATAAGTCGAGGATGACGTGAATTAAAAAAGGAGTAGGAAACAAGAGGATGCAGTTTTGAATGCTTGGCTCTTTTTCTCCCCACTCAAGGTTTGTTTCTGGGGATAAATTCCCCAAGGCCGTTCCTGTAGGCCAGACGAGTGTGCTAACAAAGCCATTTTCAAGAAATATTATCAAAACAAATACCACCACCACCCCGATAAAAACACCCCGAATTGCAAAATAAAACAAAATCAAAACATCCATAAACAACGTGGCTGCCTTACTTGGAAGCCCTAATATGTTTATAATGATCTCATGCTGAATTATGCCACTTGCCCCCGCTCCCCCCGCCCCTCCTTTTCCAAGGACAAGCTGTCTCCTGCGATTATTTCTAAAACGCTTACGCCATTATTTGCTGTTTGAAGGCAGGCGAGAACTCTGATCTGGAAGGGAAGCTGTGTTTTTTTTTCCCCCTTTCCCTTTTAAAAAAAAAATAAAAATAAAATTGAGATCACTGCAATTTCAACGTTTAGAAGTCCCAGGCAATGAGACAGCCCCATAGGGTAGGGTGGCCTTTTGTACGTTGAGGAGGAGAGGGGAAGAGGAGAAGGAGGAGGAGGAGGAGGAGGAAGAGAGGAGAAGGAGGAGGAAGAAGAGGAGGAGAAGGTAGAGAGGAAGAAGATGAAGAAGAGAAGAGGAAAGGGAGGAGGAAGAGAGGAGGAGGAGAAAGAAGAGAGGAAGAAGAAGAGGAGGAGGAGAAGCTAGAGAGGAAGAAGGTGGAGAAGAGAAGAAAGGGAGGAGAAGAAGAGAGGAAGAAGAAGAAGAGGAGGAGAAGATAGAGGAAGAAGATGAAGAAGAGAAGAGGAAAGGGAGGAGGAGGAGAGGAGGAGGAGAAAGAAGAGAGGAGGAGGAAGAAGAAGAGGAGGAGAAGATAGAGAGGAAGAAGATGAAGAAGAGAAGAGGAAAGGGAGGAGGAGAGAGGAGAAGAAGAGAGGAAGAGAAGAGAGGAGAAGGTAGAGAGGAAGATAGAGAGAAGAGGAAAGGGAGGAGGAGGAGAAGGGTAGAGAGAAGAAGATGAAGAAGAGAAGAGGAAAGGGGAGGAGGAGGAGAAGAAGAGAGGAAGAGGGAGAAGGTAGAGAGGAAGAAGATGAAGAAGAGAAGAGGAAAGGGAGGAGGAGGAGAAAGAAGAGAGGAAGAAGAGGAGAAGGTAGAGAGGAAGAAGATGAAGAAGAGAAGAGGAAAGGGAGTAGGAGGAGAGGAGGAGGAGAAAGAAGAGAGGAAGAAGAAGAGGAGGAGAAGGTAGAGAGGAAGAAGATGAAGAAGAGAAGAGGAAAGGGAGGAGGAGGAGAAGGTAGAGGAAGAAGATGAAGAAGAGAAGAGGAAAGGGAGGAGGAGGAGAGGAGGAGGAGAAAGAAGAGAGGAAGAAGAAGAGGAGGTGGAGGAGAAGGTAGAGAGGAAGATGATGAAGAAGAGGAAAGGGAGGAGGAGGAGAGGAGGAGGAGGAGAAAGAAGAGAGGAAGAAGAAGAAGAGGAGGAGAAGGAGAAGGTAGGAAGAAGAGGAAGAAGGTATGGAATCTCGTTTGATGGCCCTTCGTCTTAAGGGGACCCACAGGTCGACTCACCTCAGCAGGAAGCAGAGTAAAGGAATAGAAGCGCTTCATCTTGGTTACCAGGTCATCCGTTGAAAAGGTGATGTACTCAACAAACTTCCTGTTCAGCAGAAACCAATCGGAACCCCCGTCCACAGTGATTCCTTCTGGAATTTTCCGGTCCCCAAGCCTCCACATGTGGGTGTCACATTCCAGAAATAATCGATCAAGGCCTTGTTTTCTAATAAACCTGGAGAAACAGAAGACGAAGAAGAGCAAAGGATTAAGACGTTCGTTTGGAGGGACGCGGTGGCTCAGCGGCTAAGACGCTGAGCTTGTCGGCCAGAATGGTCGGCAGTTCAGCGGTTCGAATCCCTAGCGCCGCATAACGGAGTGAGCTCCCATTCTTTGTAACAGTTTCTGCCAACCTAGCAGTTCGAAAGCACGTAAAAAATGCAAGTAGAAAAATAGGAGCCACCTTTGGTGGGAAGGGAACAGTGTTCCATGCACCTTTGGCATTGAATCATGCCGGCCACATGACCACGGAGACGTCTTTGGACAGCGCTGGCTCTTCGGCTTTGAAACAGAGATGAGCACCGCCCCCTAGAGTCAGGAACAACTAGCTCATATGTGCAAGGGGAACCTTTATTTACCTTTCCCTAAATATATTGAATACAGTGTAATTGTCCTGGCATTTCACTTGCCATAAAACAAAGGTAAAAACAAATAAATACTATTTTAAATGGTGCTAGTGTTATTTTTGACCATTCTAAAATATCAACTTCTCTAACATTCTAATACCTGCATAGTATCTCTTTCCATGTCCACCTAACCTGATTCTTTCACATTCCAACTTCCACCTCATGTTGCTAACCATTGGTCGAATCTATTCCATGTAGCATAGTATTCTGTATCTCCTTCATCTTTTATTTTTAACGTTAGTCTATCCATTTCCGCACAGACTAGTCTCTTCCTTATCGTCTCCTCCTCTGAAGGGATGTTTTCACTCTTCCTCTGCTCCGCATACACCATTCTTGCTACGGTCAAGATGTGTAATATTAGGTATCTTGTCCCTTTATCATCTGATATAATGCCTAATAAAATAATTCTGGCTTAAACTCTGTACGTTGTCTAACCATTTGTTCTAGCCACCTATGAATTTGTATCCAAAATTTCCTTGCCTTGACACAGATCCACCACATGTGATAGTATGTGCCAGGTATTTGCTTACATTTCCAACAGTTTCGGGGCATATTTGTTAGGGATGTAATCCTAGTCTTGGGTTGTGTGTGTATATATATATGTGTGTGTTTTCTGAGGTTTTCGTGGGTGTTAGTATGTAGGTCTTTGGTTATTTGGGTTTTCTCCCGCGTAAAATTGGAAGACACTTCCAATTTTACGCGGGAGAAAACCCGAATAACCAAAGACAGACAGACAGACATACATACATAGATACATACATACATACACACACACACATATACACATACATACACACACACACACACACACACACACACATATATATATATAAAAGCCATGATTGAAATAATGTATCTGCCACTTTAAATGCTCAAGTGAGAAGTGATTGGATGCTGTTGCTTTAATCAGCCATAAGAGGGAGTAGGAACTACTACTGGTTGTTCCTGGTTGTTCCTGGTTGTTCCTGTATGTTCTCCGTGCTTGTTATTGGAGTTGAATACTGTATATTGGATGGTGGCTACTCTGTATGTTAGTTACCTGCCTACATGGTGAATCGTGAGTTGAGCATCTGTAAACCAATGTGTTGTATCATAGGCTGTGTATATAATTCAAGACTACTTATCACTTGTTTTGGAGAATGTTTATCCTACTTTATTTTTTAAAAAATAAGTAAAGTTATCTTTGCTTTAACTTCCGCGGCTGTGATTGATAGCGTGACTATTTAGTGGCACATTCCTTGCTACCTTCTGCTACTCCACTCTAGTCTCTCTCTCTCTCTCTCTCCCTCCCTCTCTCCCTCTCTCTCTCTCTTAGCTATGGAAATGTCCTATTTCTCTAAACTAATACATGGACATAATGTATTAAATGTTTAAAGTAATGTATCCCCTAATGGGTTCCCTTTTTTCCTCCTCCTCCTCCCCCCACCAAAAATAAAAATCGATGCTATAAACCCCCATCACCATAAATATTTGATCCTGCATGGAATTGACTCAATCATCCACCTGGAGATTCTAGAACCTCTGCATTAAAATTGCAAAGTTGTTGTGACCTAGGCTTCCTCCAAACCATGAAGCAGACTCCTTGTCCCAACAAAAATCCTTTTTATTAATTTACTGTAAATTCTGCTCATTTGAATCCAGCAAAGTCTTTCAAGGGAGGATTTACAGTCACGGACCTTATCTGGCTTGGAGAGCTGCCAGGCTGATATCTGCAAAACTTGGCAAGGAGCCTCAGAGAGTCACGAACCAATGAAGCGAACAAATGGTCTCCTGCAAACTCCACTCCCCTTTCACTCCTCTTTTATTTCCTCTGGGAGGGGCCATTCATCGTCCACCTGTGGTCTTACTCCCAAGTTGACCTCTGTTCTTTAGCTGTTCCCTTCATCTGGCAACTCATGTGCTCACTGGAAACAGGCTCCAGTTGTTAATTTGCCTCACTGAAGGCAGCTGATAACTGGCATACGGCCCTGGCCCCCTTTCTGCCTCCAACACAGAGCCCTCCTCAGAGCCTTCCCCAGACTCCAGGACTGGCCCATCTTCCTCCCCAACCTCCTCATTGTCCGAATCTGCAGCCAGTTCTACTGGTTGCTGGTGAACCACAACACAAAGCTTTTTCAACATCCTTTGTAATTGAAAAGGAAATTAGAATCTTGTTGATGGATTGTTCAAAAAGAAACAAGTCACTCTTTTCAAACTCACTTTTGTTTCCTCAAAATGGGTCAACAGGTTTTGAGGGCCTACCTTAAATTGGATTTAATTAGATCCACGATGTGGTTCTTATTATTACCTGACTTGTTTGGCTTCAAAAGAAAGTCTGTATAACAACCAGGCTGTTAATTGTTCAGACGGCAGAGTTTCAGAAGTTATGATGATGATTCGTCGCTCAGCCAGCCAGATGTTTAGACTGGATTTGGCATTTTGATCCACCTATTAAGTCCTCTCCAAGGACCCAAGATAGGCAGATGGTGTTAGTCTGATGGGTTAAAAGTCTCATCACAGGATGTAAGCTGTTCCAGGGTAATTGACATTTTGTAATTGACCAATGGTGATTTTGTCAATGCTGATAATGTTCAATGGGTGCGCCAGATGTTTTGGGAATACACTGAGGCTTACTACTCTCGGTACAATTATTACTATGGTTGATTGTGCAGTCAGCCAGATGTTTAGACTGGAACCGGCATTTTCATCAACCCATCGAGTCCTTCCCAAGGCAGATGCTGTTGTTCCAAACAGCATTATTGTTGTTTGTTGGCACACAGAGCCAGATGTTCAGAGTGGATTTGGCATTTTTATCGGTCCTTCCTTCCCAGGAATCTGGGAGAGGCAGATGTTGTTGTTGCATGGCATTAAAGGTATCATCGCAGGAGATAAGCCGTTACTAAGCTGCCTTTTGCAATTGACCAATTGGGGATTTAGTCAACGCCAAGAGAGTTCAAGGGATGTTCCAGGTGTTTTGGGATCCTTGCAGCCAAGGTGCCTATTCCAGTTGGTACTATCTTTGCTTCCTTTTGCCAAAGTTGTTCTCTTTTTTAAAGCTTTTAAGAATTGGGAAAGTTAGGTGAATCTGTAGCCCTTTCTTTTTAAAGTTGTTTATTAAACTTATATCCCTCCCATCTCACTATTGATCAAAGCTTTTTCTTCTCTCCATCTGTTTCTTAGCGCACCCATTCCTATTCACTCATGCTCTTCTTTTTGTTGCTGTTAAGCCATCTTTCTTAGATTATATCCTCCCTTTTTTGGCCACTGTTTTAAAATGTGTTGACAGTGCAGGTTCGAAGAATTTCCGCTAGTTGAATTTTTCAATTCATGTCTTTCAATTTATTTTTGTTTAAACCATTTACATAACCACCTACCTCACAAAAGTGAGTCTGGGCGATGTACACACATTAAAACAAACACAACAGCTGCCTTCAGATATCAGTGAGGCAGAGGAACAGCTGGAGCCTGTTCCCAGTGTGTGCATGTGCAAAGTTGCCAGATGAAGGGAAGAGGTTTAAGAGGTTTTTGAACTGCTAGGTTGGCAGAAGCCGGGACAAGTCACGGGAGCTCACTCCGTTACGCGGCGCTAGGGATTCGAACCGCTGCTGACTTTTCTGATCGAAAACCTCAGTGTCTTAGCCCCTGGGCACCGCGTCCCTTATTCAATATATTTTTTATGTAAACAATAAAAAATTATATTTAAAAAAGAAACCACCCAGATAGCCAATGACGTCAGATTGCAATGTGGAAAAAAAAAATCTGAAAAAGGAATTTTTTTTAAAAAAAAACTGAAGGAAAAGGAGAAGCTGCCATTCGATCTGCAGTAAGCCTTTCTAGCAAAAGGAAGAAAAGGAATTACCATCTCAGCTCTGAACACCAGCCATTTAAATATTCCTCTTCCTACATTAATCAATAGAATTTGTTGCAATGACGTCTAAGCAACCACGATGCGAAGACCGAATGACGGCTTCATATCCCCTTAACAACAAGCAGATGTGTTGGGAGCTTTTCCTAAACAAATGGGTGGACACTGTTCCTTTTAACAGATGTTCGCCGACTCATCGGATCCACCCAGCAAAATTGTGCCAGTGCTACATAATGTTCTGTTTAAACTGTGGCTTTCACAACTCTTGATTATTTCTTCTTCTTCTTCTTCTTCTTCTTCTTCTTCTTCTTCTTCTTCTTCTTCTTCTTCTTCTTCTTCTTCTTCTTCTTCTTCTTCTTCTTCTTCTTCTTCTTTCTCTTCTTCTTCTTCTCCTCCTCCTCCTTTTCTTCTTCTTCTTCTTTTCTTTCTTCTTCCTCTTCCTCTTCCTCCTCCTCCTCTTCTTCTTCTTCTTCTTCTTCTTCTTGAATTTTTTTTTATTGGTTTTATTACAGAAAAAGCACAGAAAAAACCCGAATCATCTTTCATTACATCTTGTAGAAAGCGTATCCATTGGTCACAAGTACATTTCGTTCCTTCCTTCCACAATCACATATATTCCATTCAGTTTGAATTCTATATGTTAAAATTTATATATTTTGCTATCACCATACCACCATTTTCATTTAATTAAGATTTCAAGAACACAGCCACCTGCTGGCATTTTTTTTCTTCCCCCAGTCTCAATCAATCTGCCATATCTTTAAATCTTTATAACATATTCTAAAAAAAGTCAATTAATAGGACATCTAACATTTCCTCTCCCTAACATATCTTTATTATTATAGTTAACTAGAGGTCATTTACTATTTTTCTCACCTCTCCTCTCCACAGGCGCAAAAAAGCAGCAATCTCTAAACAACAATCTATTAATATGTGTTAACAAAATGACCATTTAAAATCTAAAACAATCTAAAAAATGTTGACATTTCTAGTTGATAATCACCAAAGTATACATTAACATTCTTCTTCTTCTTCTTCTTCTTCTTCTTCTTCTTCTTCTTCTTCTTCTTCTTCTTCTTCTTCTTCTTCTTCTTCTTCTTCTTCTTCTCCCTTCTCCCTTCTTCCTTCTTCCTTCTTCATCTTTTTCTTCTTCTTCTTCAAAAAACAACAACTACTACTGTACTTCAATATCCAGATTTTTGCTACCGGCCTAGGATGAATGAATGGAAACTTCTGTTTCAGAATGGAGCCGATTGGCTTGTTCAAAAATTAGTCATCATTACTTGGCATGGGTTGGAAGAAATATCCATCTGGGTTCAGTTCCAAGTGGGGAGAAAGACACTGGAAACATGGAGGCTGTTTGGGAAGATGGTTTATTGATGGACAGGGGCACATAGGTTTTGAAGTCCCGGGCAGCTGAACAAATGGGAGTGGAGAGTGAGGGTTATTTATAGCCTCTCTTGGGCCTTGCCCTTGTGCTTCCTGTTCCTGTGGCAAGAGCATGTATACTATTAGTTGCTGTAGTCAGACTCGGAACAGCATGGAACGCTGTTACCAAAGGTGGTTCCTCTTTTTCTATTTGCATTTTTGATGTGCTTTCGAACTGCTAGTTTGGCAGAAGCTGGGACAAGTAATGGGAGCTCACTCCGTTATGTGGCGCTAGGGATTCGAACTGCTGATCTTTCTGGTCGACAAGCTCAGTGTCTTAGCCACTGAGCCACCATGTACCTACACTTGGAAGTAAGTTCTCTTTGAAAACAGCTGCCAAAGATCCCTACCGATTATGAAAAATAAATAAAATTCCAGAATAGCATGAAGAGATCTCTTATTTAGCTTTATTTTTCCACCTACCAAAAAGTTTCCAGTGGAGAATCATTTGTAATTTTCCAGATGTAAACACAGCCACCTTTCTTTTCACAGAGCAATGAATTTTAAAACAGGTTCAGGGTGTCGTGCATTTCACAACTGATGTGTCCTGTGTATATTCAGAATATTTATAACTTCTTAGTCAATATTAGGGCCTTGAACTACTAAAAGTTGTGTTAATACAATACAATAGCAGAGTTGGAAGGAACCTTGGAGGTCTTCTAGTCCAACCCCCTGCCTAGGCAGGAAACCCTATACCGTTTCAGACAGATGGCTATCCAACACCTTCTTAAAGACTTCCAGTGTTGGGGCATTCACAACTTCTGGAGGCAAGTTGTTCTGCTGATTAATTGTTCTAACTGTCAGGAAATTTCTCCTTAGTTCTAGATTGCTTCTCTCCTTGATAAGTTTCCATCCATTACTTCTTGTTCTACACTCAGGTGCTTTGGAGAATAGCTTGACTCCCTCTTCTTTGTGGCAGCCCCTGAGATATTGGAACACTGCTATCATGTCTCCCCTACTCGTTCTTTCTATTAAACTAGACATACCCAGTTCCTGCAACCGTTCTTCCTATGTTTTGGCCTCCAGTCCCCTAATCCTCTTGATTGCTCTTCTCTGCATTCTTTCTAGAGTCTCCACATCTTTTCTACATCGTGGCGACCAAAACTGAATGCCAGATTCCAAGTGTGATCTTAGCAAGGCATCATAAAATGGTATTAACACTTCATGTGATCACGTGTTATCCTAAATGGATGCCAAGTTTAGAGTTCTACTATTCGGATAGGGGTATTGCTGGCAAATGGCAACCTGGTTCAAAACCAGCTAACCAGGTTGGAGTCACACATCTCATAAAACCATAATATGACTTTACAATTTGCATACGAATGTCGTTTGTTAATGTTGAATTTTTGGCTAGCTTAGCCAATGAAGGCTTTAGTGAATACACAATGATTTAGTTTTCTATTTGCATTCAGGTTGCAGAGAATGTCCAGTTGACAGAACAGATAACAGAATGAGTTGGAAGGGACCTTGGAGGTCTTCTAGTCTAACCCCCAGCTGAAGCAGGAGTCCCTATCCCGTTTCTGACAAGTGGCTGTCCAGTCTCTTTCTCAAAACCTCCATGGATGGAGCACCCACAACTTCTGAAGGCGAACCGTTCCACTGGTTGATTGTTCTCACCGTCAGGAGATTTCTCCTTGGCTCTAAGTTGCTTCTCTCTTTGATTAGTTTCCATCCCTTGTTTCTTGTCCTGCCTTCTGGTGCTTGACTCCCTCTTCTTTGTGGCAACCCCTCAAATATTGGAACACCACTATCATGTCACCCCTGGTCCTTCTTTTGAGTAGATTAGCCATACCCAAATTCACATCAAGTCCATATCAAAGCATGTTGATTTTCATGACCAAACATGCTTTCCATTAACAGCAGGTGGCCAATTCTAGCCAAAATGGGTCATGATGAGATATTGAAGGATGTGGTCCAAGGTAGAAGCTTCACCGGGCATGGAAAGACCCTAGTAAAACTGCATCTTAATATGTGGCTGGTGCAGAAGATAGAACATTGAGATCCCAACACAGAATTCATTCGAAGGAGTCAAATTATTAATACATTCCAATACATCTAGAAATTAAACGGCGCTTGCTCCTAGGGAGGAAAGCTATGGCAAATCTAGACAGCATCCTAAAAAGCAGAGACATCACCCTGCCAACAAAAGGGTGCATAGTCAAGGCTGTGGTTTTCCCAGTTGCAATGGATGGCTGCGAAGGTTGGACCATAAGGAAGGCTGAGCGCCAAAGAATGGAGGACTTTGAACTCTGGTGCTGGAGAAGACTCCTGCAAGTCCCTTGGACTGCAAGGCGATCAAACCGGTTGGTCCTAGAGGAGATCAACCCTGACTGCCCTTTAGAAGGCCAGATCCTGAAGAGGAAACTCAAAGACTTTGGCCACCTAATGAGAAGGAAGGACTCCCTGGAGAAGAGCCTCATGCTGGGAACGATAGTGGGCAAAAGAAGAAGGACTGCAAGGCCATCCAAGCGGTCAGTCCTAGAGGAGATCAACCCTGACTGCCCTTTAGAAGGCCAGATCCTGAAGAGGAATCTCAAACACTTTGGCCACCTGATGAAAAGGAAGGACTCCCTGGAGAAGAGCCTCATGCTGGGAAAGATGGAGGGTAAAAGAAGAAGAAGGGGACGACAGAGAATGAGGTGGCTGGATGGAGTCACCAAAGCAGTCAGCGTGAGCTTAAACTCCAGAGGATGGGAGACGACAGAAAGGCCTGGAGGAACATTGTCCATGGGGTTGCGATGGGTCGGACACGACTTGGCAACTAACAACAACAATACATCTAGAAGTTGGGGAAGGTTCAAAGCTGCTGAAACCAGCACTGAACTTTTTTGCAATCTGAGTCCCTTCCAGATGTGGGGACTTCAACTCCCAGAATTCTCCAACCAGCTGAGGACACTCAACTGGAGAATGGCTGTTGTCCTAGATCCAGACACGACCATCTGATCTTGCATAAGACTCTCTTTTTTTCCTGTGTTCCAAGAAGAGCAATTTAGAGTTGAAACACAATCCAATCCTTGAATTGTTTTCCAACAGGAGAGCCAACACTTTCTGTTCCATTTTCTTAGCAAGATCCCTTCCCCCCCACCCTTTTAACAGCAACTTCAAAAACGCATTTGTTAAAATTGGGTAGACTTTAAAAGAGCCAAGAATGGCAGGGTGTAAAGTACAAGCAATAAATGGGGTTTATTGTTTCATTAGAGCAAACCAGGTGCTTTTATATCAGGGAACTCAGCGTAATAGAACAATCTCCATAAAGTAGATCTGTTTCTAAAGGCTTTGAAGCTTATCTTCCTCTTCACCTCCTTCCCACCCACCTCAAAAACAAAATCGTACTCAATTCACTAACACCGGGGCAAGCAGGGTGAAATTTCTAAGGAGAGAGAAGAAGGTGAAATGCCATCACACCCTGGGGAGAATGTGAATGCTGGTAGGACCACAAGGCTCAAAAATATCCCCTAATGGGTTCCCTTTTTTTCCTCCCCCCCCCAAATAAAAACCAATGATATAAACCCCCATCGCCATCAATATTTGATTCTGAGTCAAATATTTGTCTCAATTATCCACCTGGAGATTCTAGAACCTCTGCGTTAAAATTGCAAAGTATTGTGACCTAGGCTCCCCCAAACCACAAAGCAGACTCCTGGTCCCGACAAAAATCCCTTTGATTTAATTTACTGTAAATTCTGCTCATTCGCATCCAGCAAAGTCTTTCGAGGGAGGATTTATGGTCACAGACCTTATCTGGCTTGGAGAGCTGCCTGGCCAATATCTGCAAAACATGGCAAGGAGTCTTGGAGAGTCACGAACCAATGAAGCGAACGAAATGTCTCCTGCAAACTCCACTCCCCTTTCGCTCCTCTTATATTCCCTCTGAGAGGGGCCATTCATCGTCCACCTGTGGCCTTACTCCCAAGTCGACCCCTGTTCTTTAGCTGCTCCTTTCCTCTGGCAACTGTCCATGCACACTGGGAACAGGCTCCAGCTGTTCGTCTGCCTCACTGATGTCTGACTCTGAAGGCAGCTGATAACTGGCATACGGCCCTGGCCCCCTCTCTGCCTCCGACACAGAGCCCTCATCTGAGCCTTCCCCAGACTCCAGGACTGGCCCATTTTCCTCATGTTTTTCCCAAAAAAGTATAATTGCTTCTTGAAAAAAGAACCTTTGGGACAACCATGACCTGAATGAGTGAGAATCTCCACTGATGTTCAACCCCTCAGATATTGTAACCCCCTTATTTTGTGTCACCCCTATTTCTTCAAACGGCTGCTGCGTTCAACATCCAGAAGTTAATTCCTGCTTACGTGGAATTATACATTTTCCTATCGGAGCAGACTTCACATTTTTAGTCAAAGAAATTGGCTGGTTTCTTTGTTTATCTGTCTGTTTCTTTGCCACATTTTTCTTTTTCCCCCAAGGTTTTTTATTTTCTTAATACAAATTATACATTTTATAGGAACAAAGAGTTGTCTTTTACATCCTCTCATTTACAGAGTCCTTTTTACATCAGAGTTTTGTTTTGCCTTCCAGCCAATTTATTCTCTTCCATTATTGTTCATCTTTATGATTGTTTTTTCTTCATACATAAACAATATCTTCCATGGCCCCTTCAAAGTTACGCCAAATTTTCCTTTCTTATTTTCTCCATTGGTATATATTCTATACCAATGCTATCTAGACTATAAACAACATATATCTTCTAATTCAATTTAAACATAGAGAGCATTTCTTTCATTTTTTTCTTCCATTAACAATATTCGATCATTGTTGTGCTTTTAACGATGTATTGTTTTATGTGTTTAACATGGTTTGTCCTCCCTCCCCCTGAACTGTGAGCCGCCCTGAGTCCCCCCAGGGAAAAGGGCGGCATACAAATAAAATATCTATCTATCTATCTATCTATCTATCTATCTATCTATCTATCTATCTATCTATCTATCTATCTATCATCTATATCTATTATTTCTTAATTAATGGCATAACAGTAACAATCTTACTACTATTCTCTTTGGTCTACTAATGTAACTCTTTCCCCCATCTTTCTCTTTTAACCATTTTCTCTTGGGCTCTCAAATATTTCACTTCAAATTATTTTTCTTCTTCTCCCCCTTTCTGCAAACTTCTTCTTTTTCTTTTTCCTATTTTTGTGGTTATTGAGAGATACGCTCTCCATTTTTTTTGTGTGTGAGAGAGATTATGCTGTGAGATTGTTATATAAATATGGTTTGACGTGAACAAGCAAGATATATGTAGAGAGTCCATTAATAGCATACATTCTCTAATTCAATTTAAGCACAGAGAGCATTTCTTTCAATTTTTTTCCTTCAATTAACAATATACTATCATTTCTTTATTTCTTAATTAGTTGCCTCACAGTAACAATCTCACTATTCTCTTTAGTCTACTAATGTAACTCTTTCCCCCTTCCTTCCTCTTTTAACTGTTTTCTTGTAGGCTCTCAAAAAATTCCAGTTTTAATTCATTCCCTTCTTCTCCTCCTTTCCCCTAACTTCTTTTTCTTTTTCCTATTTTTGTGCTTTTTGTGTCTTTTCTTCA
This sequence comes from Thamnophis elegans, assembly GCF_009769535.1. Taxonomy (NCBI): domain Eukaryota; kingdom Metazoa; phylum Chordata; class Lepidosauria; order Squamata; family Natricidae; genus Thamnophis; species Thamnophis elegans. Next base: position 8,030,545 of record NC_045554.1, read on the forward strand.
GAGCATTTACTTTTATTATTCTAGTAACTTTCCTCAGGGTTTTTTTCTGTTTTCCTCCTTTCCTTACTAATTTGTGGTTTCTTTTTTTGGGGGGGGGGGGAGAACTCCAATTACCTCCACTAGACCGATTAGATCCCACAGATTAGGCCTCCTCCGAATTCCATCAGCCGGCCAGTGTTGACTGGCGACTACCCGGAGGAGAGCCTTCTCTGTGGCTGCTCCGACCCTCTGGAACGAACTCCCCGTGGAGATTCGCACCCTCACCACCCTCCAGGCCTTCTGCATAGCCCTTAAAACCTGGCTGTTCCGACAGGCCTGGGGCTAAAGAATCGTTGCCCCTATCTCGAATGGTATGATTGTTGCGTTTTAACTATGTATTGTTTTTGTGTTGTGAGCCGCCCTGAGTCCCTTCAGGGAAAAGGACGGCATACAAATGAAATAAAACTCAAACTCAAACTCTTCTCTCTGCTTTTTCTTTGTGGCACATTTTTCTTTCACATCTCCATTTCCCTTTCAAAAAATAATAATAATAGGACGTGACACCTTCTCGATACCGGTGCCGTTTTTGTGAAATTTCACAACTCCTGGTGGGCACTTCTGCTTATCATTGCGCTGTTTCTCTTATGCTTGCAAGGAATCTTTAATAGAAACAAACCCCGGGACTTCAAAAACCCCTTTAGGTCAAACTTTTTAAAGACAAGAAAAGTGATTCTGAATAATACATAAATCGCCGTGGAAAGGAAGGGCAGGCCTCTCTCTCAGCAGCAACATCCCTGAGATGTAATTAACTGTTTATGTATTCTGGAGAGATCTATTAAAGCCACAAACGATTATTCTGCAGAAGTGGGGCCAAATGGTGCATTAGTGCCTCTTATCACTAAATTAATCAGCAGATTTAATTCATCCCCATCGTTGCGGTCGCAAGCACAGGGATAGCATCTGAGGCCAAACTTTATTTGCTACTAGCCAATAATCTGGCGTTGCCTGGGTATTTATTTATAAGGGGAAAATGTCCGGACCAAACATAATTTCTAATGTTGGATTTTCCACCTTACCAGAGGGAGCCCCCTTGCGGAGTACTGTGAGGCCATTACCATGGCAACTCCACTGCGCTGCATAGTAGAAGTCATTTTATGGCAGTACAGTAGAAGCCCATTTTAAGGCACAACAGGCTGTATCTTAACAGAATACACACCCTGAGGGGTTTTAGGGGTGTCTTACCCTCCACAGCATTTTTGTTTGTAGAGAATAAGACATCTGTGTACCAAGTTTACACACACACACACACACACACACACACACACACACGGATGTGGTACCTTCTCCTTGTTATTATTTCGTCGGTGGTAGAATTTGAGGCCAGCGATCAGATCTCTGTTGAAAACCATTCCCATTTTCTTCCTAGGAGATTGGCTAATGGAACACAACTTCTTTGTGTGTGTGTGTGTGTGTGTGTTTGTGTGTGTGTAGTTTCCTGAAGAATAAAGATAAAGTTGTGTCCGTCTCTAGGAAATGTTGCTCATCTCTATTTCTTGGCTAGTGTTGCCCAAAGACAATTTCTGTGGTCTTGTAGTCACCATGGCTACAGGGATGGAAGGCTGTTACCTTCCCACTGAAGTCACCATCCTCATTTAATGACCCTATAATCCCTTGCGGGGTGGAGTCTGGGCAACTGAATGGAGTGGAATGTTTACTGGCCAGATGCCCTTCCCTGTCACCAATGCGGAGTTATATTCAGCAGATATATTCTCAATGTGCCCAGAGAGAGAAATATCTGCCTCTACCTAGGATTGAACTCACAGTCTCCTGATTGTGAGGTGAGAGCTCCGCATCTAGGCTACCGTACCACTCACACTGAAGTGATACCTATTTATCTACTTGCATTTGCATGGTGGCCAGGGACTGAACAACAGGAACCTGAAGACTAACATCACTCTTATTTTCAATTATCTCATCAAAATGCAGACGAGGGGCACCATTTACCTTGCGTTGTCCCTCCCATGGGATTTCAAGAAGTTCATGTTCCGGTATCTGGACAGGAATGCTACAAGCTGGTCGTTCGTCCTGTGAAACATTTGGGAGGGGGGTGGGAGAAAAAATATTTAAAAAAAAGACCAATGTTTGTCCTCATCGTCACCAATGCTGTTCTGACTGAGGCTTCCCAAGAGCCTGAAGCAAACTCTTGGTCCCAACAAAAAACCTTTTTATTAATTGACTGTGAATCCTGCTCATTCACATCCAGCAAAGTCTTTCAAGGGAGGATTTACAGTCACAGACCTTATCTGGCTTGGAGAGCTGACAGGCCGATATCTGCAAAACTTGGCAAGGAGTCTCAGAGAGTCACGAACCAATTAAGCAAACTAATTGTCTCCTGCAAACTCCACTCCCCTTTTGCTCCTCTTTTATTTCTTCTGGGAGGGGCCATTCATCGTCCACCTGTGGCCTCACTCCCAAGTCAACCCCTGTTCTTTAGCTGTTCCCTTTGTCTGGCAACTCTGCACATGCACACACTGGGAACAGGCTCCAGCTGTTCCTCTGCCTCACTGATGTCTGACTCTGAAGGCAGCTGATAACTGGCATACGGCCCTGGCCCCCTCTCTGCCTCCGACACAGAGCCCTCATCAGAGCCTTCCCCAGACTCCAGGACTGGCCCAGGTTCCTCCCCAACCTTCTCACTGTCCAAATCTGGCAGGCCACAACAAATGAATTAAAAGAAATGATGGTTTGGATTTGCCTATAGAGGGAGTCCTTGACTTACAACTGTCTGCATAGTGACTGTTTGATGTTATAATGGCACTGGAAAAAGTGACTTTTGATTGTTCTTCGCAGTGACGTATGTCATCAAAATTCAGGCAGTTGGCAACCTGCATATATTTATGAAGTTTAAGACTTGTGGATTTCAAGTCCCAGAATTCCTCACTCATGGGTGGTTGAGGAATTCTGGGAGTTGAAGTCCACAAAAGTCTTAAAGTTACCAAGTTTGGAGAAAGTTGCCTTAGCCCAATCACCAACTTCAAATAAAGATTTCCCTAGCAGACCTCCACACTCCCACAGAACTATTCAAACCCTATTGATTTTAATATTCAACCCAATCTTAAAAACCACATCTTTTTTGTTAATGAAGGATTCCCGTGAACGAAATAGGGAGAAACTCATTCAGGATTTAGATGCAACACATTTACATATCATTTTTCCTAGGTTTTTTCCTCTTCAAATCCATCATTCATTTTGTAATTGAGATACAATACAAGAGCTTTGATGTTTTCAGATGCAGGAAGGGCTTCCTCCCTCTGATTGGCCCCCTTGCCTTTTTGCAAAGTTGTGACCCGTTATGCGAAAGGCACATCAAGTGTGAAAGGAAACCCACGTGTGAAATTCTTTCTGTTCCTTCCAAGCACTTGGAAGAGGGGAGGGGAAAAAGCCGACTCTGAGGTTGCTTTAAACTCCCAGCACAAAGCAAATTCTTGGAGCTCATTACTGGTTTACTGTCACATCTCTGAAATTTTATGCCATATAAATCCGTTACCCTTTAAGATGTCAAAAGCCGCCCCCTCTCTCCCCTTCTCATGTCTGGCTTCCACCCACTGTTTGTGCTACCTTCCTAGAATTTCAAACAACTTTGCCTTTGCCCCTGTCTTCATCAACCTTGCAAAGAGAAAAACAACAGGGGAAAGCTGTAATATCTTTCCTGCTAAAAGGGAACTCATGTATATGCAGAGAGATGCCTTGCCAGGAAGATTGCAAGACACTTTTGGGTGGTGGAAAGGTTTGGAGAAGTAAATATATCTCTATCATCTCTATCTATCATCTATCTATCTATCTATCTATCTATCTATCTATCTATCTATCTATCTATCTATCTATCTATCTATCTATCTATAGACTAGACTAGATAGATAGATAGATAGATAGATAGATAGATAGATAGATAGATAGATAGATAGATAGATAGATAGATAGATAGATAGATAGGTGGATGGGTGGGTGGATGAACAGATACATATCGAGACAGAAGTGGAGGGATGGGTGGAGAGATCGGTGGATGGATGGATGGATGGATGGATGGACGGACAGATACATATAGAGACAGAGGTGGATGGATGGATAGATGAAAACAGATACATGTAGAGGTGGATGGATGGATGGATGGATGGATGGATGGATGGACAGATACATATAGGATGGATGGATGGATGGATGGATGGATGAACAGATACATATAGAGACAGAGGTGGATGGATAGATAGATTGATGGATGGACAGATACATATAGAGGTGGATGGATGGATGGATGGATGGATGGACAGATACATATATGGATGGATGGATGGATGGATGCATGAACAGATACATATATGGATGGATGGATGGATGGATGGATAGATGAAAGGACAGATACATATAAAGATGGATGGATGGATGGATGGATGGATGGGATGGGATGGATGGACAGATACCATATAGAGACAGAGGTGGATAGATGGATAGATTGATGGATGGACAGATACATATAGAGGTGGATGGATGGATGGATGGATGGATGGACAGACAGATATGGATGGATGGATGAACAGATACATATATGGATGGATGGATGGATAGATGAAAGGACAGATACATATAAAGGTGGATGGATGGATGGATGGATGGATGGATGGATGGACAGATATCATATAGAGACAGAGGTGGATAGATGGATAGATTGATAGATGGACAGATACATATAGAGGTGGATGGATGGATGGATGGATAACATGGATGGGTTTCTTACTATGAGCCAAAAAGCACCTTCCATCTCCCAGACTGACAGATACAGATATAGATATGGATGGATGGATGGATGGATGGATAGAGATAGAGACATGGATGGATGGATTTTTTTTTACTGATGGAAAGATGGGATGGATGGCCTTCAAAGTCCCTTCCATTTTCTGGATTTCATCCATGGAAGGAAACAGAACTCAATGATGAAACCCCCTTTCCCAGAATGAATCTAACCATTCATATATTTAGTCATATTTAGACTCTCTATCCCAGGGTTCTCAAACCTTGGCAACTTTAAGACTTGAGCAGCTTTGCTGGCTGAGGAATTCTGGGAGTTAAAGTCCACAAATCTTAAAGCTGCCAAGGTTGGAGACCTCTGCTCTATCCTACTGTTCCTGTATTCTGGGAGTTGAGGGCCATACAACTTAAAGTAGCCAAGGTTTAGATAAACTGCATGAAACAAATCTGGGAATTCTGGACCTCCGAACAGAGCAAAACCCAGAAAATAAGCTGGAAAGAGACGTTTTGCCGTTTCTCGGTTCTAAACCTCTTTGCAAAGTTTACATATTCCTACCGAGAGCTTGATAAACAAGACTTGTCCCAAAGGAACAAATTAAATGAAATCTGTGTTTTTCTAAACTTTTCATTTCACAGATTGAGCCAATGGCAGCAGCTGAAATAAAAAATAAAATAAAAGATAAAATAAAATTGGAAGCATTTGAGAACGACATTAAGCAACATGAAAAGAACTAACGAGAAAAAAAAAAGAAAAAGAAAGAAAGAAGAAGCTAGAAGCATAAAATCCACAGCGGAGCCGAGAGATTTCCAGGAAAGCAGAGAGAACAAAATGTGATTAAAACTATCTTCAATCTGGATGGGAGCCAAAAAGCTGCTAGCGATACTTGATAATCAAACACTCTTTTCCTTTTCTTTTTTTTCTTTAAAAAGGATGTGCGATAAACTTCACAGAATAACGCAAATCCTATTTGGCAGATTTCTTCCCTTAATTAGAACAATTGGTTTTAGCCCAGATGGGAATTGCTTTTAAGTACGGATTTAGAAAGCTGAATCTCATTTCGCTCTTCCCAAATATCTTGACCCTTAGAAATCCCTATCATCCTTTATAAATCATAATATTCATAATATAATATTCATAATATTCATAATAATAATACTTAAGAATGAGGTAGGCACTCTTTTCGGTTTAGTTGCTTTAAATCTACATAAAGAATCGTGGCAGGAATTGGGTATGTCTAGATTAGTGAAATGGGGCACAGTGGCTCAGTGGCTAAGGTGCTGAGCTTTTCGATCAGAAAGGTCGGCAGTTCGGCAGTTCGAATCCCTAGTGTCGGAGGCAGAGAGGGAGCTAGACAGCAGTGAGGCAGAGGAACAACTGGAGCCTCCTCCCAGTGTGTGCATGCGCAGAGCTGCCAGAAGACAAGAACAACTAAGAAAGCAGGGGCGACTTGGGAGTAAAGCCACACCTTAGAGGTGATTGGCCCCTCCCATAGGAAACAAAAGAGGAGCGAACGGGGAGGGGGCTTTGGCAGGAAACAATTCGTTCCTTTGGTCGTTTCAAGAGTGGAAAGTTCTGTTTGTGATGATAAGAGACTCTATGCCAAGTTTTGCCTTGCCCTGCGTTTGGAAACTAGTTATCTGGCAGCTCTCCAAGCGAGATAAGGTTCGTGTTGATAAAATTCCTCTGAAAGACTGTTTGCCAAGCCTTGCGGACTCTGAATGAAAGGAATTCACAGTCGTGTAAATAAAAGAGGTTTTGCCGGGACTAAGACTTTGCTTCATGCTTTTTAAGGAAGCTTAGGTCGGACACATCCTCCTCCTTCTCTTTTTTCTTCCATCACACCATCTTCGCTTCTATCTGTCGCAGCTTTGGTTGGCATTCTCTATCCCCCGCCCCCGCTGCCCACTTATCTCAACATCTGATAAAATGATGTCTGTCTCCCACCTCTCATTTTTTTAAAAAAATATTTTGCAAGAAACTGCAGTCCTTTGATGTAAATTATAGCCGCACATGACATATTCTCACCAATCAGCCAAGACAGAGTGGGAGGGAAATCACTCCATGACGGATTCAAGAGACAAGGAGTTATTATGGAACTTCAGTTCTCTCGTTCTCGACATCCGCTTGATGTTGAGAATTCAGTGCTGTTGCAAAAACCCTGAACCCAAAAATACTTTGAGAACACTCAGGCCTGGAGGAGAGGCTCCTGGCTCAGGCGGGGTTTTATTGCCACTGATTCTCAGCCAGATCAACTGAAAAAACTTCTTGGATGAGAAGTGAAATGTTTTCAAAGCAGAAAAAAACCCCCGAAGAAAGTCTAGTTGCCTTTTTTGGGGGGGGGAGGGGGGGAGAAGCACTTTTAAGACAACCAGGATCTGGGAAATCGAGAATATCTATAGAGATTGAACCGCTAAGAAGCAGATGTAGAAAGAGATGAAGATTTTAGAGAGGAATATGGGGGACAAATCCGAAAGGGAAAAAAAGCATAGCAATTAAAAGTATTGAAGCGGGCAAGGGATGATGGAGAGATGATTTTTTGATTTTGGTGTTGTTTTGATTTGCTTCTCTTTTCCCCCCTCTCTCTCCTTTTTTCTTTTTTGTAGGTAGGTGACATAATTAGAAGTTAGGATAGAAAGAAAATGTTTTTTTTAAATAAAGAATGACATGATTAAAAGTTAGAATAAGAGATAGAAATAAGAGAAAAGAGGAATATTAGTGTAAAGGTAAAAGGCTCCCCTCGCACAGATGAGCTAGTCATTACCGCCTCTAGGGGGCGGTGCTCATCTCCGTTTCAAAGCCGAAGAGCCAGCGCTGTCCGAAGACGTCTCCGTGGTCATGTGGCCGGCATGACTTAAACGCCAAAGGCGCACGGAACACTGTTCCCTTCCCACCAAAGGTGGTTCCTGTTTTTCTACTTGCATTTTTTACGTGCTTTCGAACTGCTAGGTTGGCAGAAGCTGGGACAAGTCACGGGAGTTCACTCCGTTACATGGCGTTAGGGATTTGAACTGTCGAACTGGCAACCTTTCTGATTGACAAGCTCAGCGTCTTAGCCACTGAACCACCATGTCCCTTGACCTAAACCAAACTAAACTAAGCTAAAACTAAGCTAAACCAAAGACTAAAAACTAAAAACTGAAAACTGAAAACTAAAAACACTAAAAACTAAAAACATAAAAACTAAAAACACTAAAAACTAAAAACACTAAAAACTAAAAACACTAAAAACTAAAAACACTTAAAACTAAAAACGACTAAAAACAACTAAAAACAACTAAGAACAATTAAGAACAACTAAAAACAACTAAAAACAACTAAAAGCTAAAAACCAAACAACCAACCCATGGGTTTAGTTTGGGCCAATTCTGGCATCTTTGCAAAAAAATAATAATAATAATAGTTGAAACTGAGTTCTTCTGTAGGACCTTCGGAAGTAGAAGAAGCTCAATGGTTGGGTGGGCCCTCCTGACTTTGGTTCAAGTCTTCCTTGCTTTAATACAGGTAATCCTCATGTTACGACCACAATTGAGCCTAAAAATCTATGTTCCCAAGTGAAACACTTGTTAAGCGAGTTTTATGGCTTGGCTTGCCGCCGTTGTTAAGCGAACGGTTGCCTTTTTCTTAAAGTTAGTAACAGGGTTGTTAAGTGAATCTGGCTTCCCCAGTTGACTGGGCTTGTCGCAAAAGGGGAGCAGGGGACCCTGAAACCGTCATAACTATGAAACAGTTGCCAAGCAGCTGAATTTTGATCAAGGGACTATGGGGATGCTGCAACGGTCGTCGGTATGAGAAACGGGCATAAGTCGTGTTTTTCAATGCCGTTGTAACTTTCAACGGTCACTAAATGAAGAGTTGTAAGTGGAGGACTACCTATGTTTTGATTCTTGCGTTGGACGGTGTTGCTCTTAATACTGTGCTGTTTTCAATGGGTGTTTCATGAAGATAAATGACCAGGAGCTACACGTTGTTCGTGATAGATCAACGAAATAAATAAACAAATTGGCTTTATTATATTCTTGTTTTCCCCCTTATTTTGGGTTGGATTGGTTTGTTTTCCCTTGTCTCCTGTTTTTTCTCGTACGCCGACAAGATACAATTATTTGGAATTAAACAGAAAAACAGCATCAATATTGATGACATCAACGGAGTCATTTGCACAACCCATTCAATCACTACTGACAGAACCACAGAAGATCCAGGATAAGAGGCCGTATGGCTCGGCAAACCGGTTGCTAGGAGACCAGAGGGGTTGCTAGGGAACCATTGCTCAGGTTATCAAAGGATGGGCCTCCTCAACTCCAGGTTGGTTGTGGCCCTTGGAGTCCCATTTTTTAATTTTTTTGCAATTCTTGGAATGTCCCCGGATTCCCATGGGGACAAGTCAATGGTAGAGCAGGCCAACATTTTGAGGCAGATGAACATAATGGAAACCCCAGTTTAACTTCTAAAGAGATTTTAAATAATGCTGATGTCCCAAACTGCCTCACATCCTTTTGGCTTTTGGTCACCACACTATAAAAAAGATGTTTGAGACTCTAGAAAGAGTGCAGAGAAGATCAACTAAGATGATTAAGGGACTGGAGACTAAAAAATATGAGGAATGGTTGCAGGAACTGGGGATGGCTAGTCTAGTGAAGAGAAGGACCAATCACAATCGTGTGAGACCCAGGGTGAAGGGTAAGTCTGTCTTAGGTACAGTTGTTGTGGCCCGCCAGCGGCCAGCACAGCTGGCAGCAGATTTGGACAGTGAGGAGGTTGGGGAGGAACATGGGCCAGTCCTGGAGTCTGGGGAAGGCTCTGATGAGGGCTCTGTGTGGGAGGCAGAGTCTGGCCCGAGGCCATCTGGCAGTGATCAGGTGCCTACGGAGCTAGACAGCAATGAGGCAGAGGAACAGCTGGAGCCTGTTCCCAGTGTGCGCATGCGCAGAGCTGCCAGAAGAAAAGAACACCTCAGAAATCAGGGTAGACTTGGGAGCAAAGTCACAGGTGGATGGTGAATGTTCCCTCCCATAGGAAATAAAAGAGGAGGGAAAGGGGAGGGGGCTTTTGCAGGAAACAATGTGTTCATTTGGTCGTTAGATTAATTTCAGGAGTGTGAAGATCTGTCCGTGAATCTCAGAGACTCTGTGCCCAAGTCTTTCCTTGCACAGCGCCTCATTTGGAAAATATTGACATGGCAGCTTTCCAAGATAGATAAGGTCTGTGGTCATAAATACTCCTTTGAAAGACTGTTTGCCAGGCCTTTGCTGAATGTGAGCGAGAGGAATTCACATTCGTTTAATAAAAGGGGTTTTGTCGGGACCAGGACTCTGCCTCGTGCGTTTTGGGGAAGCCTAGCTCAGAACAGGTATGGGGAATGTAACTCAGTAGCATGTGAAGTACCAGAGATGGCCTACTACGGAAATCAGAGAACTGTCCCATGCTCCAGTTTCTCTATCCCAATGGGCAGCATCATTCCAAGACTTCCCGAAGCCTTTTCAGGTGGAGATGCTGGAGTTCAGCCAGCACGGACTTGAAGATGTCCCCGTTTTTCTGCTTCTAAGAAGTATTTCTCAGAATCATCGGCTGGACACCTCGTTTCCCTCCCTCCTCATTTCGAGGGCATGGAGGAGCAGAAAGGAAGTAAGCAACTTGGTTGACCTACATCTTAAGGACACTGTTGCGCCCTGTTTAAATTCCTCTAGAATAAACAAGACGGATGGTTTTCCCCGGCCAGCAGATTTACGGTGCCAAACAGAAAACCGCCTGATCTCTGGAGCATAACTAATTCGTAGATGCATCTTCTGATGGTCCCAAGCAACACCCATGACTTGCCTATTATGGGGGGGGTATGACCTTTCCTTGAAGATATACCATCCACAGGCCGGCCATCAGACTCTATTAAGCCCAAATGGAGGATGTTCAAGGATGTTCCATCCCTCAGTAGCCTACGAACTGCTTTATGTCTCTGCTAGCTAATATACTATTGATCGTTAGACTGTGTTCTCTAGGCACTGTATTAATATAAGACAGTTTGTTCACCTAGCCCAGGGGTCAACTCTGGAGCCGCATGTGGCTCTTTCGTCCCTGTGCTGCGGCTCCCTGTTGCCAGTCGGCTCCACAATTGATAGGATTTCCAGTTAGGACAGGTAGAGGAAAAAGGATGCCACACTAGGAGGAGACTCTATGGTGGGGGAACCAGACTTCCGATCAGCTCCAGAATTGAATGGTTCCGGTTAGGACCTTTGTGGCTCTTTGAGGGTTTAAGGTTGCCGACCCCTAACCTAGCCCAATCGGAGGGCATGCAATTGCAGAGTTGGAGAGGGATACTAAATTTAAGAAGCAAAATAGGTGCCTTAAGTCCCTGCCAAGTTTAAGACACCCAGTAGGCTGCATCAACCGGAGAGCATCCCTAATTGTTACTGTTTGAACCATTCTCACCGAAACCCATCCTGAACCCACCTTTGGGGCAGCCATGACCTGGATGAATGAGAATCTCTACAGACTTTTAGCTACACAATTTGGGATGAACATCCTTGGAATGGTGTGGGAGGAGGAATGGATTTCCAGAGGGGGGAAAAATTGCAGACTACAGGAACCAGGAGCACTAACTCAGGTGACCCTGAGGACAGAGATAAACCTCCAAGTGCTTGACTGACCCTCTACAAGGATGCAAATTGTTAGGGTTGAATGTCTAGGTAACTCAGGGCTTCAGTAACATATAATCAGTCCGGTACACAAAGTTTGCTTAAAGTTGCAAAACTTACAATAGCTCACGGCACTCAGATCAGATCAGCCCAGCATCTAACGAAACAGAGAGAGAGCTAACAGACACTCTGGCTCCCTCTTCTGGCCGATTGAGGAAAACAGCAACCAATCACATTTTACAGTATGGTTTAAGGAAACAGGTACAACATTGTTACAGGTTTTATATATTGCCAATCCAAAGGTTAGAATTATATTCCTAACACAAATGACCAGCTGTCTGCAAGGAGTATCAACCCTTGCATTCCCCACCATCCAATCAGAGCTGAAGAAGCTTCTTGGATGAGAAGCGAAACGCCTTCAAAAGAAAAAACAAGAAAGTCCAGTTGCCTCCTGAAAAAAGCACCTGTATTATTTGCAACCAGTCAGCAGACAACCGGCTGTCTTACCTGATAGGATAGTCCGCAGCGCTGAGGTTAATGAAGAAGTCCCACGGCCAGTCCTTCATCTCCAAGAGCTCCTTCATGCTCTGGAGGTAGGTGGATAGAAGACTGGCTCCTCCCCAGATGGTAGCCATGCGCCAGGACGTGACCCTCACATTCGGATACTGGCTTGCAAATTGGAGCACTTGCCGGTGTAAATAATTGGAACGCTTTATGGGGACAGAAAACATTCAGTGAGAGGCAGTGACATCCTATGCGCCCACAGCTTTCTCGCTTCAATGTTTATTTTATTCGAAAGATTAGAAAGAGCCGCGGTGGTGCGGTGGTTAGAGTGCAGTACCGCAGGCTCCTTTCGGCTGACTGCAATTTGGCAGTTCGAATCTCACCAGGCTCACAAGCCTGATTTGCTAACAAGCCATTCTGCTGTGAGCTGTGGTGGCGCAGCAGTTAGAATGCAGCATTGCAGGCTGACGCTGCCCACTGCCAAGAGTTCGATCCTGAGTGACTCAAGGTTGATTCTGCCTTCCATCCTTCTGAGGTGGGTAAAATGAGGGCCCAGATTGTTGGGGCGGGGGGGGAATATGCTTACTCTCAAGCGCTTAGAGGAGCCTGTAAAGGGGTATATAAGTCTAAGTGCTATTGTTATTCCTTTTCTCCTTCCTTCCTTCTTTCCTGTCTTTCACTCTCAATATCCTCCCTCCCTCCCTTCCATGGTTCGCAATAGAAGGAATGCAGCATTGCAGACTCTGCCCACTGCCAGGAGTTTGATCCTGACTGCCTTAAGGTTGACTCAGCCATCCGTCCTTCCAAGGTGGGTCAAATGAGGACCCATATTGTTGGGAGCAGGAGGCTGACTCTATAAACTGCCTAGAGAGGGCTGTAAAGCACTGTGAAGCAGTATGTAAGTCTGTATTACTTGGGAAGGAAAGGAAGGAAGGAAGGAAGGAAGGAAGCCATATTGGCACAGTGGTTAGAATATAGCATTTCAAGCTGACTCTGCCCACTGCCAGGAGTTTGATCCTGATTGGCTCATGGTTGACTTAGTAAGTGACTCGCAAGTCATTTCTTCAGTCCCATTGTAATTTCGAACCAGAGGTAGTATTCAGTCAATTCTGAGAGGTTCTGGAGAACCGGTAGCAGAAATTTTGAGTAGTTCGGAGAACCGGCAAATACGTAGGCTGGCCCCGCCCCTGCTGCCTCCCAGCCGATCTTCTTTTGTTGCCCTGAACGGGAGAACGGAGCTGGAAAGCAGGAGGGAATGGGAATTCTGGAGTGTCCTTCCCCTGCCATGCCCACTAAGCCACGCCCACAAAGCCACACCCACAGAACTGGTAGTAAAAATTTTTGAATCCCACCCCTGCTTCGAACAGTCACTCAAGGAACTGTTGTAAGTCGACATTTAATATCGCAAAAGAGAAGAAGCACAAAGCAAAGAGATAATGCGCTGGGGAACTGCAGAAGTGGCGCTACGTTACCTTGTCCACATGGATGTAATAAAAATGCTCCTGATGATATATAGCCTTGAACATGCGCATCAGCTGGCGGGAAGCTCTGCCGTGGACGACCAGGACAAACGCAATCCGGACTGGGTCGGCTGGCATGTATTCTATGGAGTCCTCATCCCACTGGAGGTTGTTATTGGCTTTCCCTGTTTGGGGAAAAAAAAACATCATCAGGGCACTCGGCATACCTTAAGGGAGGAGCTTAAGTCTCCGTTTCGGCAGTTGGATAAGAGATGGAAGTTGGTAGGTGAAGTCCACCGAAAGCCCTTCCAGAACTTTTGAGAGATTCCAACTCCCAGATTTTTTAAACCAGTAGGACTAAGAATGGGAGGTCTCAGTTGGTGAAAAAATGCCAGAGAACCAAACCCAATATAATGATCTTCCAGTTATATGGAGCCGGCTGAGTATTGGTGGTTTTCTTGTTTGGTAATAAACTTGTTACCATCAGTGCTAGAAGGGAATGGGATATGAGGAGTGGAAAGGAGAGGAGGAGGAGGAGGAGGAGGAGGAGGAGGAGGAGGAGGAGGAAGAGGAGGAAGTAGTAGTAGTAATAGTAGTAGTAGTAGTAGTAGTAGTAGTAGTAGTGGAAGAAGAGGAGGAGGAAGAAGAGGATGAAGAAGAAGAAGAGGAAGAAGGAGAAGAAGGAGAAGAAGAGGAAGAGGAAGGAGAAGGAGAAGGAGGAGAAGAAGAAGAAGAAAAGAAGTAGTAGTAGTGGAAGAAGAAGAAGAAGAGGAAGAAGAAGAAGAGGAAGAAGAAGAAGAAGAAGAAGAAGGAGAAGAAGAGGAAGAGGAAGGAGAAGGAGGAGAAGAAGAGGAAGAAGAAGAAGAAGAAGGAGGAGGAGGAGAAGAGGAAGAAAAGAAGAAGAGGAAGAAGAGGAAGAAGAAGGAGGAGGAGGAGGAGGAGAAGAAGAAGAAGAGGAAGAAGAAAAAGAAGAGGAAGAAGGAGGAGAAGAGGAAGAAGAAGAAGAAGAGGAGGAAGAAGAGGAAGAAGAAGGAGGAGGAGGAGGAGAAGAAGAGGAAGAGGAAAGAGAAGGAGGAGGAGGAGAAGAAGAAGAAGAAGAAGAGGAAGAAGAGGAAGAAGAAGGAGAAGGAGGAGAAGAAGAAGAAGAAAAGAAGAAGAAGGAGGAAGAAAAGAAGAAGCAGCTTTGCTACTCATCTTCCCTGCACAATTATGGGTAATCCTCCTCATGCAACCACAAGCTTTCTGTTGCTAAACGAGACAGTTGTTAAGAACTATGAATTCCTTGGTGCTCTCTGAGATTGGCTGTTTTCTTGCAGACATTTTATTACCCAAATGGGTAACCTCATCAATGTAGAAGGGAGTGGGGTTTATGGAGAGGAGGAGAATGAGGAGGAGGAGGAGGAGGAGGAGGGGGAGACAGGATGACAGCTATGGTGTGCCTGATGCTGAGGTTGGCTGTTTTCTTGCAGACATTTTATTACCCAGTTGGGTAACCTCATCAATGCTAAAAGGGAATGGGGTTTATGGAGAGGAGGAGGAGGACTGTGGAATCATGGTGCTCTCTGAGCTTGGATATTTTCTTACAGACACTTCGTTACCCAAGTAGGTAACATCATCAGTGCTAGTAGGACATGGGGTTTGCAGATGATGTTATCTAGTTGGGTTAATGAAACATCTGCAAGAAAACTCTCCAAACTCAGAGAGCACCGAGGACTCCACAGTTCAATCCTGATGTACAAAGGTTCTCTTCTCCAGATATATGGTGTCTCATATATCACCCAGAGATCACACTGACCACAAATTCTGAAAGGTAACTCCAGGACACTGGAAGGGGAAAGACCAAGCTAAATTGACATTCTCTTCATCTCTGACATCCTTCGTTTGTATTTCAGGGACATTCAAACATTCAACATTCTCACTTTTTTCTTCATATTTTGATGTTAAAAACAGCAAGTAATCCAGCTTTCTTTCAAATCTGTCGTACGTGTCAGATAGCTTTTGTAGTGCAGAAAAAATAAAAATTGACATTCTCGAGGAAAAAAATATATTTAGTTTAGAAGGACTGTACAAGACTTATCTGCAAAGGTTTCTTGACCTTGGATGCTTTAAAAAAATTGAAATTGTGTAGAAGTGAAAAAATGGAACAAAATGAAAAACTAAAGTTTGGTGAAATTCTGCAGAAACAAAGGACAGTTCTAGAAATAGAAAATAGAAAGGAAACAGGGCTTGGTTGAAATGCTAGCTTTCTGAGAAAACACATTATAAAATATTTAATATTAATGCCTACCATTTAGCTGGTAGATATTAATATAAAATATTTTATAATTTATATTATAAATGTATTAATTTATATTATAAACATATTAATGTCTAGCAGCTAAATACATGGACGTGGTGGCTCAGTGGCTAAGAGGCTGAGTTGTTGATCAGAAAGCTCGGCAGTTTAGCGGTTCGAATCCCTAGCACCGTGTAATGGAGTGAGCTCCCATTACTTGTCCCAGCTTCTGCCCATCTTGCAGTTCAAAAGCATGTAAAGTAGAAAAATAGGGACCACCTTTGGTGGGAAGGGAACAGCGTTCCGTGCGCCTTTGGCGTTGAGTCATGCCGGCCACATGACCACGGAGATGTCTTCGGTTTTGAAACAGAGATGAGCACTGCCCCCTAGAGTCGGGAATGACTAGCACTTATGTGTGAGGGGAACCTTTACCTTATATATATATTCTTGCAATTTAGTCTTGTTGAGATCGTGGAGTTATTTTTTTTTTAAAGCAAACACTGACCTCAGCGTTCTGTAACAAATAATTTATGACTGTATCTTTATAATTTAAGATTATACATGGAAAATTCCTTTACCTCAAGTAACTCCTAGAATTTCAGCAATAGTACATGGTGAAAGGGGGGAGGGAATGTGCAATGAAAATGCCAGAGAATTTTAACTTCTGAAAGAGAAATACCATATATATTTACTGTAATGAATATTAAGTTCTATCATAGATAGACATTCCATTTCTTCCATAAAAATTCATATCCCTGATTATCCTAATGCTATTTTATTTTTTAAAGAAATCCAACAATCCAACATATGTACTAGTTGTTCCCGACTCTAGAGGGCGGTGCTCATCTCAGTTTCAAAGCCGAAGAGCCAGCACTGTCCAAAAATGTCTCCCTGGTCATGTGGCCAGCATGACTAAATGCCGAAGGGGCACAGAATACAGTTACCAAAGGTGGTACTTGCATTTTTACATGCTTTTGAAATGCTAGGTTGGCAGAAGCTGGGACGAGTAACAGGAGCGGTGCTAGGGATTCGAACCGCTTAACTGCCAACTTTCTGATCCAACAATACAATGACCTAAACAGATTTTTTTTATTCCTCGTATTAAACAATTATTTGCTGATTTACAGCAAATAAATCAAGATCATAGTTTCAAATCTACCTGACCAGTTGTGGGATTCAATTTTTTTAAACTACCAGTTCTGTGGGCGTGGCATGGTGTGGCTTGGTGGGTGTGGCTTGGTGGGTGTGGCTTTGTGGGCAGGGCAGGGGAAGGTTACTGCAAAATCCCCATTCCCTCCTGATCAGCTGGGAGGCAGAGAATAGATGGGGCGGGGCCAGCCAGAGGTGGTATTTGCCGGTTCTCCGAACTACTCAAAATTTCCGCTACCGGTTCTCCAGAACTGGTCAGAACTTGCTGAATCCCACTTTTGCTTCTGACCTAACAGGATGTAAAGCTTTATGTCGAATGTTGACTCATGAGCCAATGAACTGTGCGCTGATGATGGGAAGAAGTTAAAAATAGGAGGAACGAAATCAAAGAAATTGCTACTTCTCCCTCATAAATTATTCTTTGGGCTTATATTTCTCCCCTAATGCTTTTATACCGAACTCCCTGGAGGTTTACTCATACAGAGAGAATAAAAATGAAGACTAATCCCCCCCGCTTCTCTTGTATAACATGTTCTGCTATCAATCCCAGGAGAGCTGTGATTTCAAATGATGGGCAAAATAATTGTCATTTTGTGTTTTTCTGCCACAGAAGCAATCCGTGCTCTATTTTCAGCTATGCAGATTTTTGTCACATATTCTTTTTAGATTTTCAAACAGGATCCTGACACCGAATTCCAATATTTCAGCTAACGAAGAAGTTTTAGAAAAGGGCTTTCCACAGAAAAACGAAAGTCCTATGATTTTATTAGGGGTAGTCCTTGACTTATGACCACAATTGAGCCAAAAATTCCAGTTGCTATGTGTTCTGACTGAGGCTTTCCAAGAGCATGAAGCATGAAGCAAACTCCTGGTCCCCACAAAAACCCCTTTTATTAATTGACAGTGAATTCTGCTCATTCACGCCCAGCAAAGACTTTCAAGGGAGGATTTACAGTCACCGACCTTATCTGGCTTGGAGAGCTGCCAGGCCGGGTTTTGCAAGGAGCCTCGGAGAGTCACGAACCAATTAAGTGAACTAATGGTCTCCTGCAAACTCCACTCCCCTTTCGCTCCTCTTTTATTTCCTCTGGGAGGGGCCATTCACCATTCACCTGTGGCCTCACTCCCAAGCCGACCCCTGTTCTTTAGCTGTTCCCTTCGTCTGGCAACTCTATGCAAGCACACACTGGGAACAGGCTCCAGCTGTTCCTCTGCCTCACTGCTGTCTGGCTCTGAAGGCAGCTGATAACTGGCATACGGCTTTCGCCCCATCTCTGCCTCCAACATTGAGCCCTCATCAGATTCCAGGACTGGCCCAGGTTCCTCCCCAACCTCCTCACTGTCTGAATCTGCTGCCAGCTCCACTGGCCACTGGCGGGCCACAACACTAAATCAGACATTTGTTAAATGAGTTTTGTCCCATTTTACGATCTTGCCACGGTTGTTAAGTGAATCACTGCAGTTATTAAGTGAGTAACACCGTTGTTGTGCGAATCTGATTTCCCCATTGACTTTGCTTGTCAGGAGGTCGCAAAAGTTCACGTGACTTCGGGATACGGCAACCGTCATAAATACAGGCCAGTTGCCAGGCATCTGATCACGGGACTGTGATGGTTGCAAGGGTGAAAAATGGCCATTTTTTTCAGGGCCATTGTCACTAAATGAATTGTTGCAAGTTGAGGACTACCTGTACAAGCAGACCCATGTATAAGGATGAGAAGATATTCAAGTAACTGTGAACGAAACAGAAAGCATGAAAATTATTGGGTAATTCCTGTTTTGCTAAATGACTCGTTTTCCCTAAAACGAAGCGTATTCGAGGCATTGAAACAATCCATCACTGTTTACAGCTCCAATATTAGTTTATTATTCTTAGCAATCTGTTCCAAGGGGAAAAACTGGAAAAAATGACAAGAAGATAACATTTTTCACATTAAAACAGGAAGGGGAAAAAAAATAGCTGAGTATCATTCTGTCCGATTAAATAACTCTGAAGTGCTCATAAGAGGCGAAAGGGGAATTACAGCAGTATATGCGATAACAGATTTGTTTTTTTTTAAGTAGCAACCTTCATACAACATCAATATTCCATAAGAAGATGCTGTGAAGCTCGAGAATTCCAGCTCCAGCAGAAATTGTGACTTTTCATCATCAAAAATACCAAATAAGTAAAAAAATAAAATAAACATATTTTTTTTAAAAAAATCCAAGGACTTTTGTTGCAAGACTCTAAGGTAAATGTTCCTCTTGCACTTATGTGCTAATCGTTCCTGACTCTAGGGGGCGGTGCTCAACTCTGTTTCAAAGCCGAAGAGCCAGCACTGTCTGAAGACGTCTCCGTGGTCATGTGGCTGGCATGACTCAACGCCGAAAGTACACAGAACGCTGTTCCCTTCCCACCAAAGGTGGTTCCTATTTTTCTACTTGCATTTTTTACGTGCTTTCAAACTGCTAGGTTGGCAGAAGCTGGGACAAGTCGCGGGAGCTCACTCCATTACGCGGCGCTAGGGATTCAAACTGCTGAACTGCCGACCTTTCTGATCGACAATCTCAGCGTCTTAGCCACTGAGCCACCGCGTCCCCTGCAATGCTCTCCTGTATGCTAATTAGCCAGATTCACATAACAACGGTGTTACTAACTTAATAACTGCAGTGATTCACTTAACAATAGCGGCAAGAAAGATCGTAAAATGGGACAAAGCTCATTTAACAAGTGCCTGACTTAGCGACAGGAATTTGGGGGTCAGTTGTGGTTATAAGTCGAGGACTACCTATCATAAAATAATAGGATTTTCATTTGTCCATGGTAAACTCTTTTCTAATTGATAGTCCAACTGTTGGAATTTGGTTTCAGGATCATGTTTGAAAATCTAAAGTTAACCCAGAGAATATAAGATAGAAATATGCACAGCTGAAAATAAGAGCACCTATATACAGTGCTTCTGGGTCGGAAAAACACAAAATGAGGTTTATTTTAGACTGTTTCCCTGAAAATAAGACCTTCCAGGATAATAAGCCCAATCGGACTTTTGAGTCCATGTGCTGAAATAAGCCCTCCCCCAAAATAAGCCCTCCCTAAAAATATTGCAACACAGCAGCAGCCATGAGGTGACCACACTCGCCGCTTCCTGCACCTCAAAAATAATAAGTCTTAGTGCTTATTTCAGTGTGTGTGTGTCAAAAGAAGATAAGACCCTGTCTTATTTTTAGGGAAACATGGAATCTACACTGCTTCTATGTCAGAAAAACACAAAACGACAATTGTTTAGCACATCATTTGAAACCACACAAACCTACTAAATTATATTCATTAAGGTTTGTTCTGGGCGCAAGTATTTCACCAAGAGGTTGGATGACCAAAATAAACATGTTTTCAGAAACATTGGATGGAGGAAAGAGAATCGGATGTTTTATTATGTCTGCTAGCAGTATCAGCAGTTATATGACTGAGCTCTTTGGCATTGCTGAATGGCTTCCTTTCCAAGTGACTAATTTTGAGGGCAGTGAACGTTCAGATTAGTCTGGGAAATCTTTCTCGCAGAGGAGAAGAGTCACATGGTGTCTATAAATGCCCGTGAAGGTCTTGGGTTGGGGTTGCTCTGACCCAGACTTCCTTAAAAAGCAAGAAGCAGAGGAACCACAAACTGGTCCTTTGTTGTTTCCAAGACGGGCCTGTGGGCTAGATCTAAGCCCCAGGCCTTGAGTTTGACGCCTACCCTCCCCACAGTTTACATCCACTAAAACTAGCACTCCTGCGAGTCCCTTGGACTGCAAGGCCATCCAACCAGTCAGTCCTAGAGGAGATCAACCCTGACTGCTCTTGAGAAGGCCAGATCCTGAAGAGGAAACACAAAGACTTTGGCCACCTAATGAGAAGGAAGAAGGACTCATTGGAGAAGAGCCTCATGCTGGGAATGATGGAGGGCAAAAGAAGAAGGGGACGACAGAGAATGAGGGGGCTGGATGGAGTCACTGAAGCAGTCGGTGTGAGCTTCAATGGACTCCAGAGGATGATAGAGGACAGGAAAGCCTGGAGGAACATGGTCCATGGGGTCGCGATGGGTTGGACACGACTTCACAACTAACAACAGCAACAAAGCATTGGTGACTTCTCACCAATTCCCTACTCAAAACTTCCTCTTTTCCTCTTCCTGAACTTCACCAACGCCCAGATCAGTTCTGCCTTTGTTCCCAGCCAACATCATAAGACTTCAGCTGACGGCAGCTTTCATGCCCGGGATGGGCTCCGCTCGTACAAAATAAAATGCATTTGCCAGCAAGAGGCAAGGACGGATCTCGTGAAAATGCTTGTTGGGTTAATTTAAGCTTGATGCAATTGACCGAAATAAATCAATTCCCTTGAATGCAACAAGGGCTATTGACGTGACCTCTGTATTGTCCCCCGCCTCCCAAACTGGATGATTAACTAACAATATAATCGCACAAAGTTGGTGAAAATCAGCAGGGAAAACAATGGCTTTTAGTAGGGTTTAATTTATTAGCACGTAGAAGCCTGAGAAAACAGCCTATCATATGTCATAAAAAGACTTGCCCCAACTTGCAAATCTACAGATGTGCCATGATTAACTCTGTTCCAAACTCTGCATTGGAATTTTTCTCTCTTGATGAAAGGAGTTTCTGTTCTTTTGCTGATCCTTGGGGGTGTTAAAAATGGTGAAGGAAGGAAAAGCAATCGTTTCTGGGGTCTTCAGGAAGCTACCGATCACGTGAGAACCAACTATATCATGCCCAAAATGCACAGGTACAGTATAGGTGCTAACTCGCTCAATAGCAGTAATTGTGAGAGGGATCGTGGAGTCCTAGTGGACAACCATTTAAATCTGAACCAGCCGTGTGCAGCAGCTGCCAAAAAAGCCAACACAGTTCTAGGCTGCATCAACAGAGGGATAGAATCGAGATCACGTAAAGGGTTAATATCGCTTTGTAAGGCCTTGGTAAGGTCACACTTGGAATACTGCATTCCGTTTTGGGCACCACGATGTAAAAAAGATGTGGAGACTCTAGAACTGTGATGGTGAACCTATGACACGCGTGCCACAGGTGACATGTGGAGCCATATTTGTTGGCCTGTCAGCTTCGGTTTACATGCGTGCACTGGCCAGCTGATTTTTTTACCCCTCCGTGCGCCCCATTTCCCGTCCGTTCCAGGCGGCGGGGATCAAAATGGGCAAAAAAATGGGGCACACAGAGGTCGAAAACAGGGAACGCGAAGGTGGCAATAGGCAATTGCAATTGCTGCAGCCTGAAACAGCTGATGGTCGGGAGGCAATCCAACCGACAATCAGCTGCTTGTGCTAATCAAGCTGTGCTGGAGCTGAAACTGAAACAGGCTGTTTGCTGCAAGGAGGCAAATTGCTAGGAGGCAGAGGCCAAAGGGTGTGGACGGGACTACATTTGGTGTATAAGACGCACCCAAATTTTCACCCTCTTTTTTTTTTGGGGGGGGGGGGGCGGGAAGCGCATCTTATACTCTGAAAAATACGGTATTTGGAAACTTCACAAGGCATTTTTATTGGTTATTGGAGCCCGACACTCCCAAAATAAGAGCCGAGGAGAGCCGAGGTGGCACAGTGGTTAGAGTGCAGTACTGCAGGCCACTTCAGCTGACTGCTAACTGCAGTTCGGCAGTTCAAATCTCACCGGCTCAAGGTTGACTCAGCCTTCCATCCTTCCGAGGTGGGTAAAATGAGGACCCAGACTGTGGGGGTGATATGCTGACTCTGTAAACCGCTTAGAGAGGGCTGAAAGCCTTATGAAGCGGTATATAAGTCGAACTGCTATTGCTATTGCTATTGCTAAAATGAAGTCCACCATTCCTTATTCCCTGCATCGGTCTCTTCTTCTTATCCTAGGGAGAGATGGGCAGTCTTGAAACATGAAACATAAATAAATAAATTCGCCACCGAGCTGAGCCAGTTCTTACCAGTAACTCAGCCTCTGTTTCTGCTTTATTTGCAAACTCCATGGCTAAACCTGGCACATCAGTTACCGTAATAAACAGCTCTGTTGAATGCCCTCTCTAGGCAGCTCCGTGGACCATTTATTTTGTCCGTGCCAATAAGTGAAATTAAAAACGAAAGAGGGAAACATTACAAATCGTTAGAGTTTCATCGAACAAAGCTGTGGATCCAGGCTGGTTTTTTTTTTTAAAAAAAAACTTTTTGGAGACGGGCAGTTGTTGGTAATTTTAATGACCCTCATTCCTGCTATTAGCATAATTGATTTCAACGGTACAAAGAATTACCGAAAAACCAGCTTGCCACTGTCCACCCAGCCACTCACATTCAATCATTGCTGTCAATCTTCCAGGCAGCATCTTCTGAAGGAAAGCAATATTCATATTATTATTATTTTTTTTTGCTGGATTCGGAGATAATGCTTTTTTTGCCAATTTACAAGTGGATACATTTGTCATGTATTCTTCCTCCCTCCACTCCACTCATGTGCCTGATGATTTTTCCACTCCGTTGTGGTTGCAGAAAGTGAGGAGGTTGGGGAGGAACATGGGCCAGTCCTGGAGTCTGGGGAAGGCTCTGATGAGGGCTCTGTGTCGGAGGCAGAGAGGGGACCAGGGCCATCTGACAGTTATCGGCTGCCTTCAGAGTCAGACATCAGTGAGGCAGACGAACAGCTGGAGCCTATTCCCAGAGCTGCCAGACGAAGGGAAAAGCTAAAAAACAGGGGTCAACTTGGTAGTAAGGCCACAGGTGGATGATGAATGACCCCTCCCAGAGGAAATAAAAGAGGGGAGTATGCCAGTTATCAGCTGCCTTCAGAGTCAGACATCAGTGAGGCAGAGGAACAACTGGAGCCTGTTCCCAGTGTGCGCATGCACAGAATTGCCAGATGAAGGAAACAGCTAAAGAACAGGGGTCAACTTGGGAGTAAGACCACAGGTGGACGATGAGGGGCCCCTCCCAGAGGAAATAAAGGAGGAGCGAAAGGGGAGTGGAGTTTGCAGGAGACAATTAGTTTACTTAATTGGTTTGTGACTCCCTGAGACTCCTTGCCAAGTTTTGCAGATATCGGCCTGGCAGCTCTCCAAGCCAGATAAGGTCTGTGACTGTAAATCCTCTCTTGGAAGACTTTTCTGGATATGAATGAGCAGAATTTACAATAAATTAATAAAAGGAGCCTTTGTCGGGACAAGGAGTTTGTTCTAGAGCAGGGGTGTCAAATTGGATTTACTTGAGGGCCGGATCAGCATTGTAGTTCTCCACTGTGGGCCAGTGGGATGGGGGCCAGGGAGCGGTGGGGGGAGGCGGGACAGATGCCCCCTGCAGTACTTTGCCTGCCAAAATGGGGGGGGGGCTTTCTTCAGCCTGGACAGCCTCCTGGAGGCCCTGTGGGACCTCCGTGCGGCCGATTTTCAGCTGGCAGAGTGCTGCAGGAGGCCACGGAGGCCAAAAACAGGCCCTGTGGGGGCCTCATGGGGACTCTGCATGGCCTGAACTTTGATATGTCGAGGCTGGCCCCCCATGGCCCAGAGTTAAGCACCCTGTGGGCCGGATCCGGCCCCTGGGCCATCCCTGTTCTAGAGGGTCTTCTTACAACAAACTTGCAACCTGGATCCAACTGCCAGTCCTGGGTATAAATTAAGAGTAAGGAATGAACTGTCGCCTCACCACATCTGGATGAGTACGAGGCGTATCTGTCATCCTCAGGACCCTTGCGACAAGCTCGCAATTTTTGTCCTGCAGGCTTTTGCCTAGTTGAAATTCTGGAGCCGCTCGCAATTACTGGAACCGTTTTCATGTTTTACAAATCAATGCCTAATAACTAGGAGATTGGTACCCGCCAGAAACAAACACACACACACACACACAAACCAACCTGGCATCTCGCTGACGAAGAAAACTATTTTGCCAGACCAATAATCTTAATAGCAAACTCATGTTTTGACATTTCTAATTACCCAAATGCCATCGTTCCTCAGAGACAAAAAAGGGGGGAAATAAAAAAAAACACATCACAATTATTTCTGCGCTTCGCTGGAGTGTTCCATCTCGGCGTGGTTCTCCCCATTGGCTCTTAGGCATCAACTGATAGCAGTCAGAAGCCGTCGGAAGTTCCTCAAGGCAGAAGGAGAACCGATCCCCACATTAAGAAGACACCTGTCGCTACCGCTTTTACAGTTCATTAGTTCGGCGCAACCGACCCGCTCAGGATACATCGGAATGAGAACAAAACAGATGGCTGCATGCAAGTATTCGGCCTACAGGGAGTTGTTCTAACCCAGCTCCCCAAACACGACAAACCCAAAGATTCCTTTAATTAGGAATGCCAGCAGCCCCAGCAAAAAGTTTCTCTCTCAACGCAGGCTAACAAGTCCGTCCATCTAGGAGATGAATAGTTGTCTGCCACATCTATTCATCTCCGCCCACTGTCTTTTATCTCCAGAAGTAGGGCATGGCTTCGCTAGCAGTGGTGGCTCTTCCTTCCCAACGACCGGCCCATAGATTTCCACTGTTCTTCTCTCCTCTGCCTTGTGAATCCACGTGTCAGGCACTGGACCCAGATTTTCCTCCTCTTCCTCATAAGCCACCACCAGACCTGGGAGCGGTTGACTCTCCATCTGAAGGCTGATGGACAGTCCAGGCTCTCTCTCTCTCTCTCCCCCCTCTCCCCCCCTCTCTCTTTCTCTCTCTCTCAGGGAGGGAATGGGGATTTTGCCATAACCTTCCCCTGGAATGGGGAGAGAATGGGGGGTTTGCAGTATCCTTCCCCTGGAATGGGGAGAGAATGGAGATTTTGCAGTATTCTTCCCCTGCAACCCCCACCAAGCCACGGCCACGGAACCAGTAGTAAAAAAAAAATTGAATTTCACCACTGGTTCTTATCCTTCCAATTTGAGAGTAACCACAAAGTGCTAATCCTAGCTGATATAAAACACCCAGGCTCAAAATAAAATAAAACAGAGAAAGCAACAATATTGATGCAGGGTAACAAACCATGTTCGACAAAAGAAGGAGAGAAAAAAAAGGATTTATTAAGGCAAATGCTACAACTTAAGAGTCAGAGAATAATCAATAACGATTCCATCTCTTGCTCTGGCTTCGTTTCAAGAGAAGTAATAACCCGAGCCATCAATAATTAGGTTTTTCCTTTGTTTTTATCCTTCCCTAACCTCATGTCCATTTGTCAGAAATTCTGTAGGGTCTCCTGCTTGAGCAGGGGGTTGGACTAGATGACCTATAAGGTCCCTTCCAACTCTGTTAATCTGAGTTAAGCAGAGAATAGATGGGGGCGTGGCCAGTCAGAGGTGGCGTTTGCCAGTTCTCTGAACTAATCAAAATTTACGCTACCGGTTTTCCAGAACTGGTCAGTTGCCCTCAGTCAGTTGAAAAGAAGGATTAGGGGAGACATGATAGCAGTCTTCCAATATCTCAGGGGTTGCCACAAAGAAGAGGGAGTTAAACTATTCTCCAAGGCAACTGAGGATAGGACAGGAAGCAATGGGTGGAAACTAATCAAGGAGAGAAGCAACTTAGAACTAAGGAGAAATTTTCTGACAGTTAGAACAATTAATCAGCAGAACAACTTGCCTCCAGAAGTTGTGAATGCCCCAACACTGGAAGTCTTTAAGAAGACCTCCACTACCTCCACTAGACCGATTAGATCCCACAGATTAGGCCTCCTCCGAATTCCATCCGCCGGCCAGTGTCGACTGGCGACTACACGGAGGAGAGCCTTCTCTGTGCTGCTCCGACCCTTTGGAACGAACTCCCCGTGGAGATTCAAACCCTCACCACCCTCCAGGCCTTCTGCAAAACCGTTAAAACCTGGCTGTTCCGACAGGCCTGGGGCTAAAGAGTTGTTGCCCCCGTCTCGAATGGTATGACTGTTGTGTGTTTTTAAATTATGTATTGTTATGTTTCGTTTTTTTATTTTTTGTCTGTACCCCCCCTTCCCTGATTTGATTTGTTAGCCGCCCTGAGTCCCCTTTGAGGGAAAAGGGCGGCATATAAATATAATAAATGAAATGAAATGAATGAAGATGTTGGCTAGCCATTTGTCTGAAACGGTATAGGGTTTCCTGCCTAGGCAGGGGTTGGACTAGAAGACCTCCAAGGTCCCTTCCAACTCTGCTATTGTATCCCTTATATCCCTTCCCTCTCAAAAGCACCAGCAATGCCTCTAACGTCAGCATGGGCAGGAGGCTAGGAAGAGGAGAAAGAGGATCCATTTACTTTTGGCATATTACCTGTCAGAGGAAGAAATGAAATATAATTTACGGTGTGGCATTTCCAGCAGCAAATACATTGAAGCTTAAGCAATTAACGCTGGCTGGAGTTGTTTTTTTTTGGCAGGCTCAGGAAGATTACTCAGAGGGTGTGAGTATGTGTCCTGAGTTACAACAACACATGATTCTTTCTTTCTCCCCCCCCCCCCTTCCTGCCACGTTTGACTTGCACTCTGTCTCCTCACCCCCCTCCTCCCCCAAGCAAAAGGTTTAGGATGACAAAAATATCTGATGGGTGAGAGGCCCGCTTTGATGTCTCTTGAGTGGCTTTTGGGTGTGCAAAACGTGAGGCTAATTGTGCCAGTTTACGAATGGAGGAGGCGATTGGTAGCTCAGGGTTGAACGCCGGGGTCCTTGCTGTTTTTTTGAGCTTGGCGGTTTTCTGGCAGGCATTTCACGACCCTACTAGGTAACATCATCAGTGCTAGGAGGAGTGGGGTTTGCAGGGAGGAGGAGGAATGGGAAGAAGAGGAGGAGGAGAATTATGGGATCCTTGGTGTTCTCTGACTTGGTGGTATTCTTGCAGGCATTTCACCACCAAATTAGGTAATATCATCAGTGATAGAAGGAGTGGGGTTTGCAGAGAGGTGGAGGAGGAATGGGAAGAGGAGGAGGAGGAGGAGGAGGAGAATTATGGGATCCTTGGTGTTCTCTGACTTGGTGGTTTTCTGGCAGGCATTTCACGACAGAACAAGGTAACATCATCAGTGCTAAAAGGAGTGGAGTTTGCAGACAGGAGGAGGAGGAATGGGGAGAGGAGAAGGAGGAGGAGAATTATAGGATCCTTGGTGTTCTCTGACCGTGACCCGACAAAAGCGCGAACGTCATAAGCGCGCCGACAAAACCGCGTCGCTGAAACCACGATGTCAAAACCGCGTCGACAACAGCGCGCCGACAACAGCGCGCCGACAGAAGCGCGATTTAATTTAAGGTAAGATTTAGGGTTAGGTTTAGGGTTAGGTTTAGGGTTAGGTTTAGGGTTAGGTTTAGGGTTAGGTTTAGGGTTAGGTTTAGGGTTAGGTTTAGGGTTAGGTTTAGGGTTAGGTTTAGGGTTAGCGCGCTTCTGTCGGTGCGCTGTTGTCGGTGCGCTTCCGGGCTCATTCGTCGCTCATTCGTCGCGCGCTTTTGTCGGCGCAGTTTTGTCACCGCGGTTTAGTCAGGCGCGCTTTTGTCGTTCGCACATTTGTGATGGAACCTCTGACTTGGTTTTCTGGCAGGCATTTCACGACCGAACAAGGTAACATCATCAGTGCTAAAAGGAGTGGGGTTTGCAGGGAGGAGGAAGGGGAGAAGGAGGAGGAGGGGGAGGACAACTATGGGATTCTTGGTGTTCTCTGACTTGGTTTTCTGGCAGGCATTTCACGACCGAACAAGGTAACATCATCAGTGCTAAAAGGAGTGGGGTTTGCAGGGAGGAGGAAGGGGAGAAGGAGGAGGAGGGGGAGGACAACTATGGGATTCTTGGTGTTCTCTGACTTGGTTTTCTGGCAGGCATTCCACGACCGAACAAGGTAACATCATCAGTGCTAAAAGGAGTGGGGTTTGCAGAGAGGAGGAGGAGGAATGGGGAGAGGAGAAGGAGGAGGAGAATTATGGGATCCTTGGTGTTCTCTGACTTGGTGGTATTCTTGCAGGCATTTCACGACCAAATTAAGTAATATCATCAGTGATACAAGGAGTGGGGTTTGCAGAGAGGAGGAAGAGGAGGTGGGAGAGTAGGAGGAGGTCTATGAGTTTGATGGGTTTGCTTTTCAATCAAGGAACTTCCATCTCAAATCAGGCAAACAGCAAACATCACCTTAATCAAGGAACCACCAAAAACAACACACTCACCAACCTCAACAGGGCAAACCGTGTGTGTGAGAGAGAGAGAAAGAAAGAGAGAGAGAGAGCAAACCCCACTCCCTTCTAGCACTTGATGATGTTACTCAGTTGGGTAATGAAATGTCTGCAAGAAAACCACCAAGCTCACACAGCACCAAGGACCTCCACTGTGCAAATTTCACCTAGGTGCTAAATCACACTCCTCTTTTGGTATATTTGACTTCCCTTCTATCGGTGAGCCCAACGCTAATCCCGGTGAGGTAGGACATCCAAGGGGTTCCACCACAAAATCGCGGAGGACAAAATCGTGCTCGACGAAAGCGCGCATTTGACATCATCACAGCGCGACGAAAACATCGCGCTGTGATCGAAAAATGTAAAAATAAAGCTAAAACCTTACCCTAACCCCCCCAAACCTAACCCTAAACCTAACCCTAAATCTAACCCTAAACCTAACCGTTAACGTAACGCTAAACCTAACGCTAACCCTTAACCTAACGCTAAACCTAATGCTAACGCTCTAAACCTAACCCTAACCCTTAACCTAACCCTTACCTTTATGTGAATCGGCTTGCTTTAATTTTAATTTTATTTCAATTTTTAATTTTTTTTGTCGTGCTGTGATGACGTCACATGCGCGCTTTCGTGGAGCGCGATTTTGTCCTCCGCGCTTTTGACGGGTCACGCATCCAAGGCACACAGCACCGTTGACTAATTGTATGGACAATATTTCCAGTAGGTTACGATAGGATTAAACTACACAATTGTTGACGCCACGCTTCCGCTTCTCGCACACGAGCACTCCAAGGAATTGCACTTCTTTCGGCACTGTATAAAATCCAGAGATTCGGAAACCTTGATCACAAAAGGCCAACACACAAAACGGACCCATCGCCTTTGTCCGTGTTTATAAATAACACAGTGAAAAGAACCCAGAGAGCGACAAGAGAATGGAGTAAGGACAAAATTTAAGGAAGGCAACAAGGTTCCATGCTGAGAATTCTAAGAACGGGATGGAAGTACATTGATTTTTCGTGCATGAAGCACAGCATTGTAGTTCGCCCGGCTACCAAACGGATAAGAATAAATTAGTTTTGCCTGCCTGGATAGTGATGGCTGATGGCTGAGAAGGTGGTCACAACCAAAGGCTTAATAGAAGAATAGAATAACAGGGTTGGAAGGGACCTTGGAGGTCTTCTAGTCCAACCCCTTGC
Organism: Thamnophis elegans; assembly: GCF_009769535.1. Lineage (NCBI taxonomy): Eukaryota > Metazoa > Chordata > Lepidosauria > Squamata > Natricidae > Thamnophis > Thamnophis elegans. The sequence continues at coordinate 8,060,644 of NC_045554.1, forward strand.
TCAAGCAGGAAACTCTACACCATGCCCAACATTTGGCTGTCCAAGCTCTTCTTAAAAACCTCCAGTGTTGGAGCATCCACAACTTCTGGAGGCAAGTTGTCCCATTGATTAATTGTTCTATCTCTCAGGAAATTTCTAGTTTGGTCCTTTTCTTCATTAGTTTCCATCAATTGTTTCTTGTCTTGACTCCTGGTGCTTTGGAGAATAGGTTGTCCCCCTCTTCTCTGTGAGTGACAGCCCCTTAAATTCTTTTAAGTTTCACGTCACCCCTGGTCCTTTCTTTTTAGACTGGAGCAGGGCTGGGTTCCTGCCAGTTCTAACCTCTTCTATAGAAGAGGTCCCACAAATCTACAGTGCCGTTTAGAACCGGTTTCAGAGTTCCTGAGCCAACATGACTGGAGGAGGAATTCTGGGAGTTGAAGTCCACAAGTCTTAAAGCTGTCAAGTTTGAACACCCCTGGGGTTTTTTTTTCTAAAGGGTTAGGGGTGCAAGGGTCTTGTAACCTGGCAGCCTTAAGACTTGCACACTTCAATGCCAGAGTTCCTGAGCCAACATGACTGGAGGAAGAATTCTGGGAGTTGAAGTCCAGAAGTCTTAACGCTGTCAAGTTTGAACCCCCCTGGGTTGTTTTTTTTTCTAAAGGGTTAGGGGTGCAAGGGTCTTGTAACTTGACAGCTTTAAGACTTGCGTGCTTCAAATGCCAGAGTTTCTGAGCCAACATTTTGGTTGCTAAGCAAGAGTGTTGTTAAATGAGTTTCACCACATTTTACAAGTTGGCCATGCCCACCCAGTCACATGACTGCCAAGCCACTCCCACCCGGTCATATGGCCAGCAATCCACTCCCACAAAGCAGGTGACACCTAGAGAAGAGGTTCTAAAATTTTTTGAAACCCACCACTGGGCTGGAGACACCCAATTCCTGCAACTGTTCTTCATCTATTTTATATCCAGCCTCAATCGTTTTTTGCTGCTCTTCTCCGCACTCTTTTCCAGACTTCCTTAAGAAAGACTTTTTCAGCTTGTGGGAAGAAAACAGGTCTTAATAGAAGCTTGCTTGTTCTACTCTTCAACCAGGACTAGTCTTGATGGGCCTACCTATCAATAATAATGGAGCTTCAAGTCATGATAAAAAGGTTTGACTATCAAAGTTCTCTTGTTCTACTCTTCAACCAGGACTAGTCTTGATGGGCCTACCTATCAATAATAATGGAGCTTCAAGCCATGATGAAAAGGTTTGACTATCAAAGTTCTCTTGTTCTACTCTTCAACCAGGATCTGTCTTGATGGGCCTACCTATCAATAATAATGGAGCTTCAAGTCATGATGAAAAGGCTTGACTATCAAAGTTCTCTTGTTCTACTCTTCAACCAGGACTAGTCTTGATGGGCCTACCTATCAATAATAATGGAGCTTCAAGCCATGATGAAAAGGTTTGACTATCAAAGTTCTCTTGTTCTACTCTTCATCCAGGACTAGTCTTGATGGACCTACCTTTCAATAATAATGGAGCTTCAAGCCATGATGAAAAGGTTTGACTATCAAAGTTCTCTTGTTCTACTCTTCAACCAGGACTAGTCTTGATGGGCCTACCTATCAGTAATAATGGAGCTTCAAGCCATGATGAAAAGGTTTGACTCTAAAGCTTTCTTGTTTTACTCTTCAACCAGGATCTGTCTTGATGGACCTACCCATCAATAATAATGGACCTTTAAGCCACAATGAAAAGGTTTAACTATAAATTTCTCTTGTTTTACTCTTCAACCAGGATCTGTCTTGATGGACCTACCCATCAACAATAATAATGGCCAATGCTGGAAACAAAATAATACCCCCTGGGATGAATTAGTGATAAAAAAACTTTGGATTGTGCAGAGATGGACAAATTAACACTGAAATTAAAAGATAAAGAAGAGTTGGAATATTATGAAATTTGGAACAATTGGTACAAATGGCTGCAAAACAAGAATAAAATTAATTAAGCCAAAAAACTATATATAAATATATATAGAACTGTGTATAAAGGCGTGTAAATGTAGAAGCAAAATATTATATACATGTACAGGTATGATGACATAACAATGTTGATGTAATGACTGTAAGGTGGTGTAGAAGGGAAAAAATAATAAAAAATCTGCTAAATAAACAATAATAATGGAGCTTCAAGCCGTGATGAGAAGTTTTAGCTGTCATTTCAATTCCATACAAGTCTTCAGAATCATGGAATTTCACGGGCCCATCTGGCTTGGAAATTCTCAGGATGTTGTCCCGACAGATGGGGAGAACCTCTGATTGAAGGAGGTCCGCTCTAACCTGTGTATTTTGGTGCTTAGATCTTGCCACATTAGGCAGGCTGTGCCTGAAAGACCACACCGGCGAACTTCCTTGGCGCTTCTGTCAATGCTGCGGATATCCATATGCAAATGCATTCCGATTTCATTAACACGCCCTCACACAGACTTGGGATTTCTTGAAGCAGATGGCAATCCTTTTAAGGAGGCCTTTCAAGGAAGTTCTCGCCTTGATTTACAAGGCCTGCAGATCCAACAGGACTAAGGGTTGCTTTTAAGGTCTGGGCAACCATCTGTCTTCTGGAAAGTGTCAGTCCTCTGAGGAAGTCCAGACAGGAAGCCAAAAGAGGAGCTCTAACACTAAATATATTGCAAGGTTACAGTTACAGAGTTTTTTGCAAGTCTGAAAGCCCCTTCCCCCAATTTCCTCGAGTTTGCTTTCTAAGAGATTAGGGAGGGCCCCTGCTTCTTCTATTCTCATTCTTTCTGAAATATCTCCTTGGACTATTGTTGTGGCCCAGCAGATGCCGTTGGAGCTGCCACCGGACTCCGACAGCGAGGGGCCCTCTGAGTCGGCTCTGGAAGATGTGGAGGAACCTGGAAAGGGTTCCGACTCTGAGCAGGGCACATAGAGGCTGGTTGGCCACCAGGAGGCACCTGAGCCTTGGACCAGTGGGGAGGAGACAAGGGAGAGTGAGCTGGAGGCCAGTAGTGAGTTGTTCCTGGATGCACGCCATCGAAGAGCTACTAGGCATCAGGATCAATTACGCAATTACAGGAGGTGATTGTACTCAGCTGGTGGTCATTAGGTTCCTCTCCAGACTACAAAAAGCTACTGGTGCACACACCCCTCTTTGCAGAAGTCAATGCAGGATTGAATGTCGGAGGACAGTACTGAGAGCTTGGCAGGCTGGATTGCTGCCAAGCCTTATCTGTGTTTATTGCTGCCTGAGTTTGTCTGAGTTGCTGCCAAGGTCCTTATCTGTTTGTTCTGCTTGGCTTTCAGCCACTGAGGTTTTGGTGTTTTGCTATTAAAGTACATTCCAGTTGAGCCTGTCTCGGAATTCGTTACTGGATGGAGGAGGGAGTCAGAACAGACTGTTGTCTTAACCAGGGGTCCCCAATCTTTTGGACTTCAGGGACCACTAAATTCATCATTTTAAATCCCATGGACCACTCATATGATCTGCCTAATGACTGGCTGAGTGGGTGTGGCTAGGTGGTCATGTGTCTGGGTGGGTGTGTCCAACTTGACCTCACTCACATCTAGGGGTGCCTCGCCAGCCTCTACTCACCCCTCTCCTCCCAGACACTCCTTGCCTGCCTGCCCGGGCTCCAGAAAGCAGTTGTTGGAGCTAAGCAGTCACCAGGAGAAAGTTCGCAAAACAGCTCAGTTCAAATTGGGTCTGGCCGAGAAGGAGGCTCAGCAGAAGCTCCTCCCTGAGGACTACTGTGCGAAGCGGTACTGGTGCTGGTAGGAACCCACCCCTGGATTCCTTCATCTTTTTCCAATGCTCATGTTCTGCTCTAGGCTCCCCGAGAGCATGCAGTAAACTCCTTGTCCCGAAAAAAAATCCCCTTGATTAATTGACTGTGAATTCTGCTCATTCATATCCAGCAAAGCCTTTCGAGGGAGGATTTACAGTCACAAGACCTTATATGGCTTGGAGAGCTGCCAGGCCCATATCTGCAAAACTTGGCAAGGAGTCTCAGAGAGTCACAAACCAATGAAGTGAAATAATGGTCTCCTGCAAACTCCACTCCCCTTTCGCTCCTCTTTTATTTCCTCTGGGAGGGGCCATTCATTATCCACCTGTGGCCTTACTTCCAAGTCAACCCTTGTGCTTTAGCTGTTCCCTTCGTCTGGCAACTCTGTGCATGCTCACACTGGGAACAGGCTCCAGCTGTTCCTCTGCCTCACTGATGTCTGAGTCTGAAGGCAGCTGATAAGTGGCATACAGCCCTAGCCCCCTCTCTGCCTCCGACACAGAGCCCTCATCAGAGCCTTCCACAGACTCCAGGACTGGCCCAGGTTCCTCCCCAACCTCCTCACTGTCCGAATCTGCTGGCAGTTCCGCCACAACAGCTCAGTACGAAAAGAGTTAACTTTCCTTGAGATTAGAAAATCATTTAAAAAAAAAAACCTACATGTATTTAGCCTTGCCATAATTACATTGCCCTGGTCTGCATTCCCAAAGGAGCATATGGACTTTTTACAGCCGAAAAAGCATTGCGCTACTGTGAACTCCGCGCATATTCCTTTTAATTACATATGTGCCTGCTGAGGACATATGATGAAGCCTGGCAAACTAATTTGCTACCAGCATGAGACCAGGAATAAATACTAAATATTACACCCCAGTTGGTTTTTTTCCCTACACTATCCATTATCCCTAGAGACGAGACTGAATGAAAATTGCCCCAGCCATTTAAATATACGCCAAGGGAAAAGGGAAAGGAACAGTAAAGTGAACAAGGCAGAAAATGATTTTTTTTTAAAAGAAAAAAAAGGAAGGTCTCCAATTCTACTTCGATTTCTTCTTTCGTCTCCCGTTCGTAAGCGATGAGAAATTTAGGGATGGAGCAGAGGTGGGTTCCTACCAGTTCGCACCTATTCGGTAGAACCGGTTCGTCAAATCTACCGAACCAGGTAGAAGAGGTTCCACCAGTGGACCCGGAAAGCAGGCCCCACCTACAGAAGAGGTTCCAAAAAGTTTTGAAACCCACCACTGCCCCCCCCCACAGAGACAGACAGACTGACACAGAGAGAGAGAGAGAAAGAAAGGAAGAAATAAATAAATAAAAAAAGAAAAAAGAAAGAAAAAGAGTGAGAGATGAAAGAAAAAAAGAAAAAAAGGACAGAGAGACAAAAGGAAGGAAAGAGGGAAAGAGAGAGAGAGAGAGAGAGAGAGAGAGAGAGAGAGAGAAAGAAAGAAAGAAAGAAAGAAAAAAACATGGCCGGCAAGCCACTCCCACCAGGTTATATGGCTGGCAAGCCACTCCCACAAAGGAGGCCACACCCACAGAGTAGGTTCCAAAAATTTTTGAAACCCACCACTGGGATGGAGGTCTGGTGAGATGGAACTTCATATGGGCAGGAAACACTTGGCAAATAGGAAGACGGAAGCTTTGGAGTTGTGTGTCATTTTTGTTCCTGTTATCGGGCTGGCCCAGAATCAAACCGGATGATATTTCATCATTATTTTAAAAATTAAAAGCATATAGGGAGGGGGAGTTTGAATTTCAGAGTTGGTCCAGTTGGCCGTGAAGGTTTGCCATAGTAGAAGGGAGTCATATGTGGCCATAATAAGCCCAGTGTGGCAGGCTGAGTCCATCTTGAGCCGGTGAGAATCGAACTTCTGGCAGTCGGCAGAGTTAGCCTGAAATACTCCATTCTGACCACTGCACTACCTCCGGCCATATGAGCTCAGTATGGAAGGCTGAGTCCACCTTGAGCCAGTGAGAACTGAATTGCTGGCAGTTGGCAGAGTTAGCCTGAAATACTCCATTCTGACCACTGCACTACCTCCGGCCATATGAGCTCAGTATGGAAGGCTGAGTCCACCTTGAACCAGTCAGAATTGAACTGCTGGCAGTTGGCAGAGTTAGCCTGAAATACTGCATTCTAAGCACTGCGCCACCATGGCTCTTTATAACAGACAACGTTGTTGGAGCCAGTGAGAATCGAACTGCTGGCAGTCGGCAGAGTTAGCCTGCAATACTCCATTCTGACCACTCCACCACCTCTGGCCATATGAGCCCAGTATGGAAGGCTGAGTCTACCTTGAGCCAGTGAGGATCGAACTGCTGGCAGTCGGCAGAGTTAGCCTGCAATACTGCATTCTAAGCACCGTGTCAGCACGGTTCTTTATAACAGACAACACTGTTGGAGACCCTTCTCCTCCCTTTTCCCCTCCAGCTTACCTTCCAGCGGGCAGAAACGAGTCACCTGCTCGGGCATAAGCTTCCCTTGCTTGTGTTGACAGTAGGTCTCGGCAATTTCTTGACGACACAACTTGGATTTGGCCCTGGATAGAGCCGAGAGGGCCTCCTTGCCTGAAATGTCACATTTGGGCAGCTGATCATATCCAAGTTCAGGGGAACCATTCCCATTGCGTTTCGTACGAGGCTGTCCGAGAGACCTTGGGGTGTCTTTCAGAGAGTTGCCATGGTTGTTGTTGTTGGGTTTAGGGGCAGAATTGTCCAAGGGTAGCCGCTCGTTGAAGTTTTTCCCGAGGACGGAGTTCTCCTTGGCTTTCTCCTCTTGTTCTAGCTTTCTCCGCAGACGTTCCTTCTGTGCACTGATGGGCTTTTTCACCAGTTCTGGGTGATGCTTCTGCTTCTGGGACCGGGGAACAAAATTGCTGTTGTCAATGTTTTCGAAGTCCTTGGGGACAGAGTTCTCATTGTTGCTGTCTGTACGTGTCTTCTCCTTTGGACGGTGAGAAAAATAGCCATCCTAGAAGTAGGGGAAAAAAGAAAGATTGTGACATGTTGCTACAGCTGTCTATTTCCAACTGCACAGGCACAAAAGAATAAAGGTAAAAGTTCCCCTCGTACATATGAGCTAGTCATTCTCGACTCTAGGGGGCGGTGCTCATCTCCGTTTCAAAGCCGAAGAGCCAGCGCTGTCCGAAGACGTCTCCGTGGTCATGTGGCTGGCATGACTCAATGCCGAAGGTGCACAGAACACTGTTACCTTCCCACCAAAGGTGGTTCTTATTTTTCTACTTGCATTTTTACGTGCTTTCGAACTGCTAGGTTGGCAGAAGCTGGGACAAGTCACAGGAGCTCACTCAGGTACAGGGCACTAGGGATTCAAACCGCCAAACTGCTGACCTTTCTGATGGACAAGCACAGTGTCTTAGCCACAGAGCCACCACGTCCCCAAAAGATCTATTTTTATTGAGTTTTCCAGGTGCTTCCAAGCCTTATCTAGAGAATTGCACCTTGGAATCTCTTGCATGTAAAGTGGGTCCCCCCATCACTGACCTTTGTCCTACCAGATCAGATGAATAATGAAGTGGTGGAAAATCTAGAATAGCTTTCTTCAACCTGGACACCACCCTATCAAGGCTTTGTACCGAACATGGTTAGAAAATTATCTAGACAATGAAGGAGATGACCAGGATGAGCCTGAGGGAAGGGTTAAGTGTGTCATCAGTCTTGAGGCACTTTGCACCCACAAGAGATCTAAGTCCTCACCAGCTTGAATTTCATTGACTCTTATCTACTGCCACCTTGCTTTGATCTTTAGTAGTTCAGATTCTTATAGAGTGCTTAAACTTGCAATAAATTCTTATATACATTGGAACCATCTGGACTCCTGATTTCCCACGCTAGACCAGGCGTTGGCAAAATTAAACACCCAAAGAGCCATTTGGACCCGTTTCCCAAAGAAAAGAAAACACAGGAGCCACAAAGGTACTAACCGGAAGCCCCCTCTTCAATTCTGGAGCTGACCGGAAGTTCAGTTCCCCCACCATAGAGTCTCCTCCTAGCATGGCTTACTTTTTACTCTACCCGTCATAACCGAAAGCCCTATCAATTGTGGAGACAAATGAAAAACCCTCCCCTTGCCATAGAGTCTTCTTCTGGCCAACTGTGCTTTTCTCCCCCACCCACCAGAAGCTCCTCTAAAAATTGTGGCACTGACCGATGACGGAGCCGCAGCAGAGGGAGGAAAGAGCCACATGCGGCTCCAGAGCCACAATTTGCTGACCCCTGCGGTAGACAGACAAGCAGTGACCAACTGGGTCATTCTTTCAGTGATATCTCCTTACCTAAACAGAGGCACAAGAATGTCCATGGGTGTGACAAAATAGCAGCAGGAGAGGAAATGACTTCCGACTTCCCGCTGGCTTCCCCATTGACTTTTCTATTGGGAGGCTGGCAGGGAGCACTGGAAATGATGATCACACGATGGTAGCTGATTGTAGCAGCATGGCAGTGGTGAAGAAGCCACAAGTATTGCCAAGTTTTAATTCCATGTGAGTAACGGTTCTTGGGTTTGGGATGAATTAAGTTAGCCAATTTGAAGTTAGCAATTACAGAGCCACAATGCTCTATTGTTGCCCTGTGATTGCTAACTTCAAATTGGCTAACTTAATCTTTCGTAAAATATTTTATTCAATTTTCAATTTTCACATTCCATTTGCAATCATTTATACACAGGGTATTTACTATAAGAAAAGAAAAAAAAAAGGAAAAAAGGAATAAAACGAACAAATAAAAAGGAAACACAACTCCTTTAAATTGGCTAACTTAATCATAGGGCAACAATGCTCTATTGTTGCCCTATGATGCTCATTTTATCCAACAGGAGGAGGAGGAGGAAGAAGAGGAGGATGAGGACTGTGGGGTCCTTGGTGTTCTCAGAACCTGGTTGTTTTCTTGCAGATGTTTCATCATCCAACTAGTTAATACCATCAGTGCTAGAGGCGAGATGGGTTTGGGGAATGGAAGAAGAGGAGGAGGGAAGAAGGAGGAAGAGGGAGCCACACATCATCTATAATCTGGTGATCCCCGATTCTGAGCCTCACTGCTCGCCACAGCTATGCTACATTAGTTCCAAATTGGCTTATTTCCCGGACCGTGGAAAAAAGCAGAACGAGGACATTCTATAGAAGTAACACTTGTTTAAAACTCGCATTCATTTCTCTTTTAGCTACGGTTCTTCTGCGTAGCATCTGCTTATCACCCTGCTATCATTTGCTTTCCCTAAACTATAAGGGTGGCTTCAAAAGCAGATGCTTCCGATACAGTTCACTGGACTAACGAGAACAATTCCATTAAAAAAATAAAATAAAACAACCCTTATGAAAGCCCTCCAACAAAACAGAAAGAAGAAACCAAAAACGGTCAACTCTCATCAAATCCAAATTCAACGCAAGTTATCGCGTGGGGACTCCTGTGAGGGGGAGGGGAGGAGTGGGTGGGGCAAGCCAGGAGTGTTCTCCAAACGGCACAGAATCTTAGCTAGAGGGTCTCCCGAACCTCTGCGAATCCCTAGCAGCTGACAATTGAGCCGAGGTAGCGCAGTGGTTAGAGTGCAGTACTGCAGACTACTTCAGCTGACTGCTAGCTGCAGTTCGGCTGTTCAAATCTCACCAGCTCAAGGTTGACTCAGCCTTCCATCCTTCCAAGGTGGGTGAAATGAGGACCCAGATTGTGAGGGCGATATGCTGACTCTGTAAACCGCTTAGAGAGGGCTGAAAGCCCTATGAAGCGGTATATAAGTCTAACTGCTATTGCTATTGCTACTCCTGAGTATTTCAAGGCTTCCAGGATTGAGATTACAGTCCTTACTTTTAACCAAGAACACCAGCTGACCTGTGATATATCTGCACCAGTGGTGGGTTCCGGTACGGTACAATGGGGCTGGCGACAACCACATGAACATGTGCAGCGTGCATGCACATGTGTGTGCATGTGTCCTTACACTCCACAATGTCTCCACAATGCTCCAGCTGCTTGGTGGAGCATCACACAGGTGGTGTATGGTCTGTGCACGGAAGCGCTGAAGAGCTCAAATACAGGTAAGGATGGCCGGAGGGCCCTCCGGAGCATCGTACCGGAACGGTACGCCCGTACCAGGGCATACTGCCTGCAACCTTCACCCAACCTTTTTTGAACGACCATTCTCCACCAAAAACACAACCCATAGACAGACACACTTGCTTCACAAGAACATGAGGTAGACTTGGGATCAAAAGAGATTTAGAGGTTCACTTTCTATCAGCAATGCGCATTGTGCTCCATAGAGTAAGATCCAGGATCTACAAACATGAAAAGCTCCATACTCATGTCCCAAGGATGCTTTTTCAAGAGGCAGCTGGACTTTCTGGATTTTCTTGGAAGGTGTTTCGTTTCTCATCCAAGAAACTTCTTCAGCTCTGACTGGATGGTAGGCTTCTTGGATGAGAAGCGAAATTATCTTGGAAGCTTCTTGGATGAGAAGCGAGATGTCTTCCAAGAAAAACCAGAAAGTCCAGTTGCCTCTTGAAAAAAGCACCTTTGGGACAACCATGACCTGGATTGACTGAGAACCTCCATAGATGCCCGTACACATCTACCATGAGAATCCCAAATCAGTTGAGATTTTGAGTGGCTGCACAAAATCTCACGAGTGAGAGGATTTGAGGATGATTTTGTTGATATTTTGCAACACTCTTATCTCATTTCATCTTAGCGGTAAAAGGAAACCAGGGCACCAAAGAACACAGTGGCTGGATATCAGCTGGCAGAGTGTAGAACAACTCAAAGAAGTAGTGCAAGATTGGACGATGTGGAGAGACCTGGCCCATAGAGTTGGACATGACTGAATGGACTTCTTCCTCTTCCTCTTCTTCCTCCCCCTCCTCTTCTTCCCTCCCTCCTTCCTTCTTTCCTTAATATTTCTCTCTCTCTCTTCTTCTTCTTCTTCTTCTTCTTCTTCTTCTTCTTCTCTTCCTCCTCCTCCCCCTCCTCCTTTCTTCCTCCATCCCTCTTTCCTTCCTTCCTTCCTTCCTCTCTTCTTCTTCTTCTTCTTCTTCTTCTTCTTCTTCTTTTCTTCTTTTCTTCCTCTTCCCCCTCCTCCTCTTCTTTCTTCTTCCATGCCTCTTTCCTTCCTTCCTTCTTTCCTTTCTCCTCCTCCTCCTCCTCCTCTTTCTTCTTCCCCCCTTCCTTCTCCTCTTCTTCTCCTCCACCACCCCTTTTTCCCCTTCCCCTCCTTTCCCTTCCCCTTCCTCCTCCTCCTCTTCTTCCCCACCAGATTGCAGCCATTGACTGATTGACCAGTTAGTGCCCAAGCCATCTTGCAAGCCATAAAACAGGAGAACCAGACAGTTGAAAGCAATCACACCAAAAGGCATCTGATTTAGTTCTTTGAAAGTGAGAAACACCGAAGCCCATCTATGTCCATAACCAGGTTCAGGAATGAACATTACCTGAGCTCCATCTCTGCTGGCAAAGCCCAAACTCGTGGCCAAGCCAAGCTCTTCTCCTGCCCGCTTTCCTTGAGTCACTTGACTCATGTATCATTCTATTCTTCATGCATGATTGCCGCTTAGTCACAGAAACAATATTTCTCCTGCAAATATACGAGCAAAATCCTGGAAAGTCTACCAAAAAATTTAAAAGCCAAGCATAACAATTCTTGAGAATCAAAGTCCCCGAAGGTTCATAAATACAATCCATTTATGCTCATAAACTACAATGAGTAGAAACCGCAGCTTTTATGAGATTTCTCCAGCAGATCACAGGGAGCCCTTGACTTACGGCCACAACGGAGCCCAATTTTTTTTGTTGCTTCAATGAGACACTTGTTAAGCGAGTTTTGCTCCATTTCACAACCTTTCTTGCCACCATTGCTAAGCGAATCATCACAGTTGTTAAGTTACTCAACACGGTTGTAAAGCGAATCCGGCTTCCCCATTGACTTTGCTTGCCGGAAGGTCGGCAAAAGGGGATCACATGACCTCGGGACGCTACGTCCATCATAAATAGGAGTCAGTTGCCAAGCGTCTGAATTTCAATCGCACAACCAATGAACAGCACAATCTACCAATGAACAGCTCACTCAACCAATGGAATAGCTCAATCACCAATGAACAGCTCAATCTACCAATGGAATAGCTCAATCAACCAATGAACAGTTCAATCTACCAATGCGACAGCTCAATCAACCAACGGAATATTAACCAATGGAACCACTCAATCAACCAATGGAACAGCTCAATCAACCAATGGAACAGTACAATCAATCAATACAACCGCACAATCAATCAATGGAATATTAACCAATGGAACCACTCAATCAACCAATGGAACAGCTCAATCAACCAATACAACCACACAATCAATCAATGGAATATTAACCAATGGAACTGTTCAATCAACCAATGGAACAGCTCAATCAACCAATGCAACAGCACAATCAACCAATGAACAGCTCAATCAACCAATGGAACAGCTCAGTCAACCAATCAAAAGCCTAATCAACCAATGAACAGCTGAATCAACCAATGAACAGCTCAATCAACAAATGAAACTGCTTGCCTTCAGACGTTACAGGAGCTTCATCACTGGAAGCTTTCAAGAAGAGACTGGACTGCCATCTGTCAGAAATGGTGTAGGGTCTCCTGCTTTGGCTGGGGGTTGGACTAGATGACCTACAAGGTCCCTTCCAACTCTGTAATTCTGTTATTCAAACAAGCTGTCCTTCTCAGTTTGTGGGCAACATTTAGCAAACCAGAGAAGAGATTTGTGGTTAGTTTAATCATCCCTGCTAGCAAGGGGTCAAAATATAATTTTGCAAGCAGCCCAGAGTTAAGATGGACAGCGAATAAATATGATCAATAGATACATAAAAAACAAATAAAGGTACATAGTTTCTTTCTTTCTTTCTTTCTTTCTTTCTTTCTTTCTTTCTTTCTTTCTTTCTTTCTTTCTCTCTCTCTCTCTCTCTCTCTCTCTCTCTCTCTCTCTCTCTCTCTCTCTCTCTCTCTCTCTCTCTCTCTCTCTCTCTCTCTCTCTCTCATTGCTAGTTTTTGCCTTGGCTTTCCATTTTCTCATCCTTCGTATGATGAGCAACTGCTTTGCGTTTCCAGAAAGCTGGGGCCTGACACATTAAAATGTTTATTTGCAACAGATTTCGAGATAAACAAAACGGGATGGCTCACAGCGGAAAACCCTAGGTTTTTATTTATTTATTTTTTGGAGCTCAGGAGGCTGATGACTTCCAAGTCCTCAAAACGCCATTCGGCATCAGAGAGAAATGAGGTTCGCCTTCTCCAGCTCAACCATGGCCAATAGAATAGCAGAATGAACTCCGATCATGGTGAACTTCTTTGAAAAACCTCATCATTTTGGCAGGAGGGGATGGGAGCCAAGCCAAAGGGAGCAGATGGGAGAAGAAGACCAAGGCTGATGAAATTCGCTTTATCCATATGCTTCCCCTCGTTTAACGCTTTATTATTTATTTATTCCTCTCTGTTCTTTCTCTCTTCCTCTCCTTTTTTTTTAAAGAGGGAAAGTCGAACGGCGTTTTCATAATTAACCCGAAAATGCAGAGTGTGGAGACCCACTCCGAAACTGTAGTTTCCGAAATAAACTGTGATGGAATGTACAGGCAGGCTTCGACTTACAACCGCAATGGAGACTGACATTTCTGTTGCTAAGCAAGACAAGGGTGAAGTGAGCTTTGTACCGCTTTGCAACCTTGCTGGTCACGGCAAATCACTGCGGTTGTTAAGTTAGTCACTGAACAAGTTACTGGGTTTGGTCCCGGTTTATGACCTTTTTTGCTGCCGTTGCTAAGTGAATCACTGAGGTTGTTAAGTTAGTCACTGAACAAGTTACTGGGTTTGGCCCAGGTTTATGACCTTTTTTTGCTGCAGCTGCTAAGTGAATCACTGAGGTTGTTAAGTTAGTTAAGTGAATCTGGAATGCTCCAGAAGGTCACCAAAATTGCAAAAATGAAAAATTTGCTAAGTGAGTTTTGCCCCATTTTTATGACTTTTCTTGCCCCATTTCTTAAGTGATTCACTGCAATTCCTAAATTAGTAACACGGTTGTTAAGTGAATCCAGTTTGCTTGTCAGGAGGCCGCCAAAGGGAATCACGTGACCTTAGGTTACTGCAACCGTCATAAATATGAGTTAGTTCCCTAGTTGTCAGAATTTTGGTCACGTGACTGTGGGGATGCTGCAATGGTTGTAAGTGTGAAAAACGGTCATAAGTCATTTTTTCCCCAGTGCTGTTGTAACTTTGAATGGCCACTAAATGAGGGTTGTAAGTTGAGGGTTGTAAGTTGAGGGCTACCTGTAGGACGGACTCTCAGGAGGCAGGGGCTCCATTCCAGAGAAGCAAAAGAAAACTCAGTTCAGACAGTTTGTGCGAGAGAGAGGGGATGAAGACAGCTTCTCCTCAACAGTTTCCAATTAAACTGACCTTTACTTCGGCAAGATTTTGTCTCAGGGCGAAGAATAATAAAAGAAAACCTGGAAGAATCACAACGCATTTGTCTTGGTTTTTAGAGCCTGACACAAGCTGACTTTTAGCTTAACCTATGGCTTATATATAGTAGATAAATGCCTCTTTTTGTGTGCCTATACACACTCTATAATATGTAATATGTATGCACACATATGGCATAGGATTAAATAGTATAGTTTGGATGTTCAGTAGTAGTAAATCAATAGACAGGGAAATTGCATTTTGTTGGGGCTTTTGAGGCAAGGCGAGGCCAGGCACCCTAACCTTAACCCTAACCCTAACCCTAACCCTAACCCTTCACATGAGTGATGTCAAGTTGACCATGTCCACCCAGTCACATGACCAAACAGCCACGCCCACTCAGTCACGTGACCACTCAGCTATGCCCACCCAGTCACGTGACCAGCAAGCCACACCCACCCAGTCACATGAACACCCATTCACACACACCCATGCAAACCACACCCATCAAGCAAGCCACACCCACAGAACCAATAGTAAAAAAAAATGAATCCCACCACTGGTTTGAATGCAAGAATAAAAATCTATTAAGTGAAACTAGAAGCAAAAAAAAAAAAAAAAACACATTCAATTTTTCCACAAGCCCTGTTGGAACATATTCACATCTGGCAGTTATTCACATAATGTTCAATATCCCTGTACCCCCACTTTTTTTTGCAAGTTCTCCAGGTGTAAATTCAATAACAGTATCTTTTGAAGGTAATAAACTGAACTAATTCAGTAATATATCCAAGCAGCACCTTTCTGAAACAGCTCCTCTTTTTTTCCTTCCTAAACCCCCTTTTTACAAATTAAAATACGTCATGTGTTTGGAGTATTCACAAGGCAAGTGGAATGCAATAAATACCAGTTCCTTCCCTCTCTTGCCTTTTCTTCAAGAGGGACATCAAAAAAAAATTAAATGCTAAAAATGCACCTGCTTGAAAACAGGTAATCAGATAAATTATAATCCTCTTTAGATGTTGTGGAATTCCTTTTTACTCCCAACGCAACACCTTAATTGCTCTGTTTGCAACTGTATTTCCATCTTCATAACCCGCAAAGATTTGCACGGTTTTTCAAATTTCATTAAAAAGCAACTTTCTAATTTGGGGGAGGAAAAAGACGTTCTCCTTCTAAATGAAAAAAAAAATCTATTGCTGTATCCAGATCTGTTTATTGACTTGGCAACGAATAAAGTTAGGAGTCCCAATTTGTGTTGCCAATTTTTTTATTTCTTTCTTGGAAATGTCTTTACATTTTTTCCCCTTTCTTACCCAATCTCTGCTTTCTTAACCCTTTCTTCCAATCATTTTATTATGTAGTGAATGTATATAGTTGTGTTAACTGTGCTAAAATGAAACTAACCTTTATATGACCCTAACTGTTAACAGTGCTAAAGTGAAACCTTTAGATGACCCTAACTGTTAACTGTACTAAAGTGAAACTAACCTTTAGATGACCCTAACTGTTAACAGTGCTAAAGTGAAACAAATCTTTAGATGACCCTATTAACTGTGCTAAAATGAAACTAACCTTTAGATGACCCTAACTGTTAACTGTGCTAAAATGAAACTAATCTTTAGATGACCCTAACTGTTAACAGTGCTAAAGTGAAACTAACCTTTAGATGACCCTAACTGTTAACTGTGCTAAAATGAAACTAACCTTTAGATGACCCTAACTGTTAACTGTGCTAAAATGAAACTAATCTTTAGATGACCCTATTAACAGTGCTAAAGTGAAACTAACCTTTAGATGACCCTAACTGTTAACTGTGCTAAAGTGAAACTAACCTTTAGATGACCCCAACTATTTTGGAGGAAAAATTAGAACATTTATATTTGGGCGGGCTTTTTTCTAGTTTTATGATTGGTTAAGGCCCTGTGGGCCTAGAGCAGTGATGATGAATCTTTTTCACTTTGGGTGCCAATAGCATGCACTCATGCACCATCGCGCATGCCCACATGCCCATCCCCATAATTTAATCCCCCCCACGCCATGCCCCCAGCACATGCACGCATAACATCCCCCTCCCCGTGCATGCACGCACGGCTTTCTTGGAGCCTGGGGAGGGCGAAAACGACCTCCCCTGCCCTCCGGGAACACTGCTATCATATCTCCCCTAGTCCTTGTTTTCATTGTCAATAGCTGACCCAAATTAGTGGATCTACTTTCATACTGTCCATCTGTTTCTTTTATTTTAAAAAAATATATTCCAAAAGGTTATGTTTAAAAATATATATTCCAAAAGGCCTATTTATCCCCCGCAAAAAAACAAGCCCCATAAAATCCAGTGGATCTTAGTTTATCCCAAAGAAGCAGTTATAAGGGTATAGGGATGCAGAGTAATTGTACGATCTGTCTCCTCACTATCCTAATTCTAATAAAACTCACTGCAGCTTTATTTATTGCCTGTGTTCATTAACTTGGTTTCAATACAAATCCATATAGCTGTCTTTAATTAATTTCATTCCAAATTCGATTTTAATTCCGTTTGGTTCTGTAAGGCTACCCAACATGTTTCAACATCCTGCTGTAACCAGCCAGTGCGGATTCCGATAAATTGAGTAAATCTAGTTCATTAAATCCAGGCAGTTCGTTATATCTAATTCAACATGGATCGATCGAGTTCCATTTCGTACATTTCATTTCAGGTTTTAAATTAGTTCAGTTTGTTAGTGCCTCCTAATAAATCTCATCTTCCATGTTTACCTCTTCAAAGTTCAGCCTCTAAACTTTTTCCAACTTTTGCCATTTGAAACAGTTCAGCTAATGCAATTCTAGGCATTTCTCTATCTTTAGATTTCCCCCTCTCGTTGATATTCACCTAATACATTAACAAGTTCATCTTTTATTGTGACTGTAAATCCTCCGTTGAAAGACTTTGCTGGAGGTGAAGGAGCAGAATTCACAGGAAATTAATCAAAGAGGTTTTTGTCAGGACCAGGAGTTTGCTTCATGCTCTCAAGCCTAGGCCAGAATACCAAGCTCAGAGAGCACCAAGGGCCTCCCATGCATCCATCCATGCATCCATCCATGCATCCATCTCCAGAGGATCAGCTCTAGGGGACTTCCAGGGGGACGGTGGCCTCTTTTTGGATCATGCCAGATGTTAATGCTATGGACCATCTTCAAATGAGAAACCTTGGTGACCCTTTCTGGAAATCCATTGCCATGAAACACAACCTCTTCCTGATGATTTGTTTCTCTCCTCCTTCTCAATTACATTTTCTCAAGGCAGGGGGGAGAGAGAGAGAGAACGAGAGACAGAGAGAGAGAGAGAAAAAAAGACAGAAAGGGGGAGGGAGGGTGGGAGAGGGAGATACAGAGAGAGACATGCACACAGAGGGAAAGACAGAGAGAGAAAGAGAGAGACACAGAGAGAGACACAGATACACACACACACACAAAGACAGAGAGGCAGAGATACAGAGAGAGAGAGGGAGGAAGAGACAGAGAGAGGGGGGGGAGGGAGGAAGGGAGAGAGAGATTAAGAGAGACACACATACAGAGAGAGACAGAGAGAGATGTACACACACAGAGAGACAAAGACAGGGAGACAGAGAGAGACAGAGATACAGAGAGAGAGACAGAGAGGGAGGGAGGTTATATATATATATATATATATATATATATATATATATATATATATATATATATATATGTATATATATATATGTATATGTATTTGTGCTGTTAAATAAATAAAGGGTGATAAATAAATAAATAATAAAAATAAATAAATAAAATAAATAAAAAATAAAATAAATAAAAAATAAAATAAATATTTTTTAAAATAAATAAATAAATAAAATTAATATATATACACACACACAGAGGGAGGGAGAGATATCGATAGAGAGACAGAGAGACAGAGACAGACACAGAGAGAGAGAGTGTCACACACACACACACACACACACAGATAAAGAGAGAAAGGAAGGGAAGGAGAGATACAGAGAGAGCAAGAGAGACAGAGACAGAGACACACACACACACACACAGAGACACACACACACACACAAACACACACACAGACAGAGATACAGAGAGAAAGAGAGGGAGGGAGAGAGAGAGAGAGAGAGACAGACAGACACACACACACACAGATACAGAGAAAAAGGGAGGGAGATATATATATATATATATATATATATAGAGAGAGAGAGAGAGACAGAGAGACAGACACAGAGAGACACACACACACACACACACAAACACACACACGCAAACACACACACACACAAACACACCCAAAGAGATACAGAAAGAAAGGGAGGCAGGGAGAGAGAGAGAGATACAGAGAGAGAGAGTGTCACACACACACACACACACACACAGATAAAGAGAGAAAGGAAGGGAAGGAGAGATACAGAGAGAGCAAGAGAGACAGAGACAGAGACACACACACACACACACAGAGACACACACACACACACAAACACACACACAGACAGAGATACAGAGAGAAAGAGAGGGAGGGAGAGAGAGAGAGAGAGAGACAGACAGACACACACACACACAGATACAGAGAAAAAGGGAGGGAGATATATATATATATATATAGAGAGAGAGAGAGAGACAGAGAGACAGACACAGAGAGACACACACACACACACACACAAACACACACACGCAAACACACACACACACAAACACACCCAAAGAGATACAGAAAGAAAGGGAGGCAGGGAGAGAGAGAGAGATACAGAGAGAGAGACAGATACACCCACCCCCCCCCGCCAACACACAGAGGTAGGTTTAGTCCAGGCAGTCTTAAATATCCCTTAAGATGCCTTGAGATGCCTTCTCTAAATATCCATTTTTTCTCTCTCTCTAACTCTGCAAGGGTGCTTGTAGTCTTTTTTTTTTTTTTTGCCCTCTCCTTCCAATCAGAGCTGTCAGGCCATAATTTATCTTTTATCTTAACTGAGAGCAGGGCTCTTCCTGTGTTGGACGAGCCAAAATTACCTCTATTATAACGTTATTTGTACCGGTATCTTCGCTCTGAACCTCCCCCCCTCCCCCCAATGTCTCTTTTCATTAAGATGCTTTCCAGCATGTGCCACGTTGGCTCTGGTTTTAGAAGCAGCTGGGCTAAAAATAAGAGTGTGACAGCCCTCAAGGAGAGCTTAATGTGAAAACTAAATTTGCTGCACAACGAGCTCTCTGATTGGAGACACTGGCTCCCCAGATTTATTAAACCGAAGCTTGGCAAGATCTGCGAGTTTGTTTTGCTGTCTTTCAAACCCCGTAGCATCCATGCAACCTGTTTAGCGAGAGCACTTACGGCTTCTATACCGCTTCACAGTGTTTTCAAGCCTTCTCTATGCTTCCTCGAAGGGGGACACAGAACATATACCACGGAATCATGCGGCTAGAAGGAAACTTGGAGGTCTTCTAGTCTAACCCCCTGCTCAAGGCAGGAGACCTTATATACCAACCAGTAAAAAAACTACATGCTTAATCCCCAAACCCTTTTTAAAAAAAAATTTAAACGGCTGTAATTATGTTAATTCACAGCCTGTAATGATTTACAAACAGTTTGTGAAAAGTCCGACAGAAGTCTGCCACAGTCTTTCAGGGTAAGGCTGATAAGCAACCCATCTTTATTTCCCTTGAAACGCTGCCAAAGACCTAATTGCCAATTAGTTTTGCAAGGCCACCCGGAGCACAGAGTCAAAACGGAGCTTTTCAGAGTTTAAACCGACCAGAATGAACAAAAGTTAGTTCCAGCAAAAGCTCACGTCCGTTTGCTCCTCCTTTAGGTCTTATGGGAGGGGCCAATCATCTCCAAGCCTTACTCCTGAGTCGTCCCTTTTGTCTTAACTGTTCTTGCTTTCTGGCAGCTGTGCGCTTGCACGCATTGGAAACAGGCTCCCCCTGTTCCTCTGCCTCACTGATGTGAGACTCTGGAGGCTCCGGAGGTAGCACATAACTCCCAGATGGCCCGGCCCCCTCTCTGTCTCTAGTGCAGAGCCCTCGTCCGAGTCTAAGAGCCGAGGTGGCGCAGTGGTTAAAGTGCAGTACTGCAGGCCACTTCAGCTGACTGCTATCTGCAGTTCGGTGGTTCAAATCTCACCGGCTCAGGGTTGACTCAGCCTTCCATCCTTCCGAGGTGGGTGAAATGAGGACCCAGACTGTGGGGGCGATATGCTGACTCTGTAAACCGCTTAGAGAGGGCTTTCAGCCCTATGAAGCGGTATATAAGTCTAACTGCTATTGCTATTGCTCTTCCCCAGACTCCAGGACTGGCCTATGTTCCTCCCCAATCTCCTCACTGTTCGACTCCGCTGCCAGCTCTGCTGGCGGGCCACAACGCAACTTTTAAGAACTATGTTGAGCCAACTACACGTTTAGGGTCGTGTGTGAATCTTATCAACAATTCTCCAGGTTTTCACAGGCTGTGTGAACTCTTCCACAGCTTAGCATGAAGGCAGTACCAATCATTCTTCCATGTTTCCAGCTTCTGCTCCAAGGAGCAAGAAATAGCGCCAAGAACTTTCTGTGCAGGCAACACAGATGTTCTTCTGTTGAGCTACATCGTTCTTTCTCCTGACCCTTTGGTAATTGGATTTGATATTCCCAAGATGCAAATTTCACACTAAGCTAAACAGGACAGTAATCAATTGCCCACAGCCTGTTTTTTTAATAATTATACTGGGTAATTATAGACTACTGATGACTATGGCTATGTATGAAGTAATCAAATCACTCAATGTTTTAATGTCAAAAGCTTCTATTTGGGCATTTTTCTGCTCCATCGCTTCTGCTTTAGGAGAAGAATTATGGACTTGAGGGGAAAAAAATAACAAAGAACTTCAGGATAAATGCAAGGGGAACAAAACCTCTAAAGATACCGAACTGGGACCAATTATACTCGGATTTGCCGCTCGGCGAACGAGCTGTCTTTTTTCATGACAAAGAAAAGCAAAATATAGGACCCATCGGGACAGTAAAACCAGACTGAATTAAAATATATTAATGGACTGGATTCCATTGTCCCAACATTACTGCTTTGAGTTTATGTACTCTGCATTCAGGAGAAAGGAGAGATGCGGCTGCTTTTAAAGGAACACAAGAGATACAGAGTAGAATAGCGGTGGTCCGTGAGAAAATTGTGGTGGTCCGAAGAAAAATTATTTGCATGTTTTACATTGCATTAAATCAGGGGGTCCTCAAACTACGGCCCCTGGGACGGATACGTGCAATGAACGCTTGTGTTGCTGCAGAGAGTCTCCCCCTTTGGGGTCTTTTTGTGCAGGTCGGAGGGGGGCAGAAATTCTGAGTTGGGGTCTGCTTCAGCCTCCTGGTGGGGGGCTTTGGGCGAAGGCTGGAGGGAAGAGCCGCTGGTGGAGAAGAGCCAGAGAGCCTCGTTCTAGTGGGGCTGCATCATCGCCTGGAGCTGGCTGACCATCTCAGCCCGCTGAGCCTCCAGGCGCCGGTCCCTGGCCTTGCTCTCCCGCAAGTCTTCCCTCTGCTTGGATAGCCTATGCTCATAGTCCTCAGTGAGGTGCTTCTGCTGAGCCTCCTTCTTGGTTAAATCCAATTTGAACTGAGCTGTTTTGCCAACTTTTTCTCCTGGTGGCTGCTTAGCTCCAGCAATTGCTTCCTGTTGGGGCCCTAAGGAGCCCGGGCGGGGAGGTGAGGAATGGCTGGGAGGGGAGGGGCGAATAGAGGCTAGCAAGGTGCCCCTTGATGTGAGTGACATCAAGTTGGCCACGCCCTCCTAGTCACACGCCCACCTAGCCACGCCCACCCAGCTGATCATTAGGCAGGTCATATGAGTGGTCCGCGGGATTTAAAATTATGAATTTAATGGTCCCTGAGATCCAAAAGGTTGGTGACCCCTGGACTAGAAAGTGTTTCAATCCCACCATTAATGGTGGACCAAGATCTACAGGTAGTCCTTGACTTACTGACCATTCAAAGTTGGAGTGATACTCAAACAAGTGACTTATGACCATTCTACACACTTATGACCATCACAGCATCCGCATGGTTGTGTGATCAAAATTCAGATGCTTGGCAACTGGCTCCTATTGTCCACAAATTCTTGATGCTGCCAAGCTTGGACATCCTTGATGTAAAACTACTGTATTTTAGCAAGTTAGGATTCATGCTATCTGGGGAATTCCGGGAGTCGAAGTCCACAGGTCTTAAGGTTGGACACTACTGGTTTAAAAGATTAACAGAGTTGGAAGGGACCTTGTAGGTCATCTAGTCCCAAGCAGGAGACCCTACACCATTCCTGACAGATGGCACTCCAGTCCCTTCTTGAAAGCCTCCAGGGATGAAGCTTCCACAACTTCTGAAGGCAACTTCTGTTCCATCGGTTGATTGCTCTCACCATCAGAAAATGTCTCCTGATTTCCAGGTTGAATCTCTCCTTGTTCAGTTTCCATCCGTTATTCCTTGTTTTGCTTTCAGGTGCCTTGGGAAATAGCTTGACCCCCTCCTCTCTGTGACAGCCCCTCAAATACTGGAACACTACCACCATGTCTCCCCTGGTCCTTCTCTCCACTAGATTTAGGGTTAGGCCAACACAACATTTGTTGACCAAGTCAAAGGAGCTTTTGTTGGACAGCCACAATGAAACTGGGCATCAGACTACATCGCTACATCAGTGTTGGGGCCCGCTGGCAGCCAGCGGAGCTGGCAGTAGAGTCGGACAGTGAGGAGGTTGGGGAGGAACATGGGCCAGTCCTGGGAGCTGAAGAAAGCTCAGACGAGGGCTCTGCGTCAGAGGCAGAGAGGGAGCTAGACAGCAGTGAGGCAGAGGAACAGCTGGAGCCTGTTCCCAGTGTGTGCATGCGCAGAGCTACCAGAAAACAAGAACAACTAAGAAACAGGGTCAACTTGGGAGTAAAGCCACACCTTGAAGGTGATTGACCCCTCCCATAGGAAACAAAAGAAGAGCGAATGGGGAGGGGTCTTTTGCAGGAAACAATTTGTTCCTTCGGTCGTTTCAAGAGTGGAAAGTTCTGTTTGTGACTCTAAGAGACTCTGTGCCAAGTTTTGCCATGCTCTGCGTTTGGAAACTAGTTATCTGGCAGCTCTCCAAGCGAGATAAGGTCCGTGTAGATAAATATTCCTCTGAAAGACTGTTTGCTAAAGCCTGGCTGACTGTGAATGAAAGGAATTCACAGTCATGTAAATAAAGGGGTTTTTGCCGGCACCCAGACTCTGCTTCTTACTTTTGAAGGAAGCCTGGGACAGAACAATCAGTCCTCCCGGAGATTCCTCTGGATGCCAGTCAGTGGTGGGTTTCCAAAAATTTTTCGAACCTACTCTGTGGGTGTGGCCTCCTTTGTGGGAGTGGCTTGCCGGCCATGTGTTTTCTTTCTTTCTTTCTTTCTTTCTTTCTTTCTTTCTTTCTTTCTTTCTTTCTTTCTTTCTTCTCTCTCTTTCCTTCCTTGTGTCTCTTTGTCCCTTTTTCCTTTTTTTCTTTCATCTCTCTCACTTTTTTCTTTTTTTCTTTTTTTCTTTCTTCCTTTCTTTCTCTTTCTCTCTCTGTGTGAGTCAGTCAGTCAGTCAGTCAGTCTGTCTGTCTGTCTCTCTCTCTCTCTGTGTGTGTGTGTGTGTGTGTGTGTGTCAGTGGTGGGTTTCAAAATTTTTTGGAACCTCTTCTGTAGGTGTGGCCTGCTTTCTGGTGGAACCTCTTCTAACCGTTTCGGTAGATTTGACGAACTGGTTCTACCGAACTGGTGCGAACTGGTAGGAACCCACCTCTGATGCCAGTCCAGGATACAAGATGGATTAAAAAAACACAACACCACGGATTTATGAATTATTACATTGCAGCTTTCAGGGCCCTACATGTGGTTCCTCTCGAAGGAAGACAGAGCACAGTTTTGTGATCAACAGGATGTTGTGACTTCTCTCCTTCTACCCCGCCCCCCCCTTCCTGGCTTTGAAACGTCTCTCTCTCTCTCTCTCAGAAAAAAGTGATCTCATTGCCAATCCTTGGTGCACAAACCCAGCATTGTTGGGGGGGGGGGGGAAAAGAAAAAAGGAAGGAACTCTTCTCTCTTTTTTGAAGAAGTAAACCTTCCTCTTGCTGCAGTTGTCTCACAAGGCCGCGGGCAAAAAAAGAGAGAAGACGACAGAGAAATGATTCTTTTTGACGGGTCCGTTCAACAGCATCCCCTGAAGATCATTTGCTAACGTCAAATGTCGGAATGCACTGGGGAGTTATTTTAGTTTAGTTTTATTTTTTTTTTGCAAACGGTGGTTTGTTTGGGCACGGCTGTGCAAATCACACACACACACACACACACACACACAAACACACACACACACACAAACACACACACACACACTCACTTACCCCTAAGGAGGGGTCCATGCTAAGCAGAGAGTAGTTTTCGCAAAAGAATTTAAATTGAAATGAAACAACAGAAAGCTGTGTAACTATTTTGTATATTGTTGTGTTTGTCTTGTTTTTTTTTCTTTTTGGTTCCCCCTCCCCTTCCCGTTTTTTAAAGGTAAAAATGTTTAATAAAGACTATTTTTAAACATTCTTTGTGAATGTATACCTATAACTCTATGTAAGAGAATAAATGACAGTAAAAATATAAAGCACAATATAGGTAAATAATATTTGGTCATAAGTAGCTAAGTATAAATAAATATAGAATTGTACATAAAAATGGATAATGAATAAGGAGATTATGAACGCAAGATAGAAATGTATAGAAGGGAAAACACTAACTGCAAAGAAACCGATTCGGAACTGCGGTATGATATACGATGGAATTTCTTGTTCCTATGTTTTTTTTAAGTCATGTGTTTGTTTCTGTTGATGTGCTTATGTGTTTAAAATAAAAATTTATTAAAAAAAGACTATTTTTTAAAATGAGCTTAGAAAATTCAGCAACAGTTCATTGCATTACCCCCCGCCCCGTCGTTTTTTTAACCGTCCCCCCTTCTCTGCTATTAAAGCTCATGCTTTATACTTCACTTTATTGCAAGTGCACCTTGTGCCATGAAATTAAATGCCATCTTCAGTGTACATAAACTATAAGAATAAAGCAAAAACAAATATCCTTCATATTCTATGCAATTGAATTTGAAAACCCCGGATATTTCATTCATATGGCACGATACCGGGCTGCACCCCCCGCTGCCCCCGTGCATACGTGCGCAAACCCCCTGCCCCTCGCGCATGTGTGTGCAACACCCTGCCCCACTCCCCCACAAAAATCAGCTGGCTGGCGGGAGGTGCCCGCGCATGCGTGGGGGAGCTGAGCTGGGACGGTGGCTTGCGTGTCCGCATAGAGGGCTCCGTGTGCCACCTGTGGTACCATGCCATTGGTTCCCCAATCACTGCACTAAACAGTAGAATTCTATATAGTTATTGATCTGGGAGAGAAGCTGTTTTTCAGCCTCTTTGCCCTCATCATTTGCCCATCAAAAAAAAAAAAGAAGGCCACAAATTTGGATTGCGCGATCTCAACCTTTGTAACTGTGAGCGGATTGCTGAGGCGCCTAAATTGGATTCCTATCTATCTATCTATCTATCTATCATCTATCTATCTATCTATCTATCTATCTATCTATCTATCTATCTATCTATCTATCTCTCTCTGTCTCTGTGTGTGTGTGTGTGCGGGTGTCTCCCTCTGTCTCTCTGTCTCTGCCTCTCTCTGTCTCTCTGTCTCTGTCTCTCTCTCTGTCTTTCTCTGTCTCTCTCTGTTTTCCTTTCTCTCTCTCTCTGTCTGTCTCTCTCTGTCTCTGTCTCTGTCTGTCTGTCTCTCTCTGTCTCTGTTTTCCTTTCTCTCTCTCTGTCTTTCTCTGTCTCTCTGTTTTCCTCTCTCTGTCTGTCTGTCTCTCTCTGTCTCTGTCTCTGTCTGTCTCTCTGCCTCTCTCTCTGTCTTTCTCTGTCTCTCTCTGTTTTTCCCCCCTCTCTGTCTCTCTGTCTGTCTCTCTCTGTCTGTCTCTATCTGTCTCTCTCTGTCTCTCTGTCTCTCTCTCTCTCTGTTTCTCTGTCTCTCTCTGTCTCTCTCTCTGTCTCTCTCTCTCTCTCTGTCTCTGTCTCTCTCTCTCTCTGTGATGTGAAAATCATAACTTTGACGATGGGTCACAAAGTCATTTTTTTCTGACGCCGGCATAACTTTGAGCCACCGTTAAGGGAACAATCACCAATCGACCCCTGCACCACAGAGATTTTGCTATTCCGGCCCAGTTTCTGATAGTGGCAGCTAAAAGATAAAGGTAAAGGCTCCTCTCACACATAGGTACTAGTCATTCCCGACTCTAGGGGGCAATGCTCATCTCCGTTTCAAAGCCGAAGAGACAGCGCTGTCCGAAGACGTCTCCATGGTCATGTGGCCGGCATGACTCAACGCCGAAGGCGCACAGAACGCTGTTCCCTTCCCACCAAAGGTGGTTCCTATTTTTCTACTTGCATTTTTTTTACGTGCTTTCGAACTGCTAGGTTGGCAGAAGCTGGGACAAGCAACGGGAGCTCACTCCATTACACGGCGCTGGGGATTCGAACTGCTGAACTGCTGACGTTTCTGATCAACAAGCTCAGCGTCATAGCCACTGAGCCACCGCATCCCACAGTCCAATTGTGAAGCCATCTGTCCTATAGTGCGGGTGCCCCTTCTCAAAGCTCTTCCCCCCCTCTCCAACTCCTCAACCCAAACTAGCCAGCATCTAATTGATTGTATAGGATGCCCCTCCGGAGGCCGTGTCTAAGAGGGCAGGCCTTTTCTTGAGGCTGTATTTAATGCTGCCGCTAATCATGGAGATTACGCCGAAACAATTACAGCAGCTAATTAAAGAACAATGCCAGTTTTTTGGCATCTTTTTGCAAACAGCCCGATTGGGAATTCTTAACGGCAAGCAAAGCAAGGATAATTAAAAAGAAAGCTCAATTCCACCCCCTCCCCCTTTACAGATGGGTTGCTGGATCAGGCTGATTAAACGAAGAAATGCTCAGACCAAAGAAAGAAAGAAATGTGCGCGAAAGGGAAACTTTAAGGGTCTAATCTAAATGCTGTTAACGTTGTGGTGGCCAGTGGAGCTGGCAGCAGATTCGGACAGTGAGGAGGTTGGGGAGGAAGATGGGCCAGTCCTGGAGTCTGGGGAAGGCTCTGAGGAGGGCTCTGTGTCGGAGGCAGAGAGGGGGCCAGGGCCGTATGCCAGTTATCAGCTGCCTTCGGAGTCAGACAGCAGTGGGGCAGATGAACAGCTGGAGCCTGTTCCCAGTGTGCGCATGCCAGACGAAGGGAACAGCTAAAGAACAGGGGTCGACTTGGGAGTAAGGCCACAAGTGGTGGATGAATGGCCCCTCCCAGAGGAAATAAAAGAGGAGCAAAAGGGGAGTGGAGTTTGCAGGAGACAATTAGTTCGCTTAATTGGTTTGTGACTCTCCGAGACTCCTTGCCAAGTTTTGCAGATATCGGCCTGGCAGCTCTCCAAGCCAGATAAGGTCTGTGACTGTAAATCCTCCCTTGAAAGACTTTGCTGGATATGAATGAGCAGAATGCACAGGAGATTAATACAAGGTTTTTTTTGGGGGGGGGGAAAACAAGGAGTTTGCTTCATGCTCTCAGGAAGCCTCGGTCAGAACATTCTTTCTCATGAAAATGGAAACTTAAATCAGATTGCGGGGCAAATATTGTCCTGGTTTTCTTTCTCTCAAACACTTTGGTTTTTTGCATGCTTTCGAACTGCTAGGTTCGCAGAAGCTGGGAGAAGTAACAGGAGCTCACTCTGTTACATGGTGCTAGGGAGTTGCCAGACGAAGGGAACAGCTAAAGAACAGGGATCAAATTAGGAGTAAGGCCACAGGTGGATGATGAATGGCCCCTCCCAGAGGAAATAAAAGAGGAGCGAAAGGGGAGTGGAGTTTGCAGGAGACAATTAGTTAGAGTTGCCAGACGAAGGGAGCAGACGAACAGCTGGCTACAAACCCTGCACCACTTCAGACAAATGGCTATCCAACCTCTTCTTAAAAACTTCCAGTGTTGGGGCATTCACAACTTCTGGAGGCAACTTCTGTTCCACTGATTAATTGTTCTAACTGTCAGGAAATTCCTCCTTAGTTCTAGGTTGCTTCTCTCCTTGATTAGTTTCCACCCATGGCTTCTAGTGAAATTTGTCACTTTCTGGTGTGAGGAACCAAAAGTTGACTTTTTGTCTTTTTTTATAGTCATCTTCTGTCAACACACTTGGGGCTTCCATGGAATGGTGAGCAAAGGGAGAAAGATCTCCTTCATCCAAAAGAGGAACGCTTAAAAAAAGAAACAAAACATCCCTTTTTACATAGAAATTTGCCCAAAACGTTCATGAATGGCTGCACTTGTTGGAGTCAATGTAATATCTGAGGTAACATGACTAGGGAGGTGGTCGTGGGACAGAAATAACACATATAGGTAGCCTTTGACTTACAACAGTTTATTTAGTAGAATAGGATAGGATAGGATAGGATAGGATAGGATAGGATAGGATAGAATAGAATAGAACAGAATAACAGAGTTGGAAGGGACCTTGGAGGTCTTCTAGTCCAACCCCCTGCCTAGGCAGGAAACCCTACACCACTTCAGACAAATGGTTATCCAACATCTTCTTAAAAACCTCCAGTGTTGGAGCATTTATAACTTCTGGAGGCAAGTTGTTCCACTGATTAATTGTTCTCACTCTCAGGAAATTTCTCCTTAGTTCTAAGTTGCTTCTCTCCTTGATTAATTTCCACCCATTGCTTCTTGTCTTGCCCTCAGGTGCCTTGGAGAATAGTTTGACTCCCTCTTCTTTGGGGCAACCCCTGAGATATTGGAAGACTGCTATCATGTCTCCCCTCGTCCTTCTTTTCATTAAACTAGACACACCCAGTTCCTGCAACCGTTCCTCATATGTTTTAGCCTCCAGTCCCCTAATCCTCTTTGTTTCTCTTCTCTGCACTCTTTCCAGAGTCTCCACATCTTTTTTGCCTCGTGGCGACCAAAACTGAATGCAAATATTCCAAGTGTGGCCTTACAAAGACATTATAAAGTGGTATTAACATTTCACGTGATCTTGATTCCTTCTCTCTGTTGATGCAGCCTACAACTGTGTTGGCTTTTTTGGCAGCTGCTGCACACGGCTGGCTCCTATTTAAACGGTTGCCCACTAGGACTCCAAGATCTTCCCTCCCATGCTGGGCTCTGCATTATGGGCCTCTGGGACAAATTTAGGAATCCTCGCCACACAAGGGAATCCTTTAAATCTGGATTTCCTAGCAACCTCTTGTTGCTAACGGGCAGCCCGTTAGAATCCCGTAGAAGAGGCTCCTTCATGTATCCTACTCTGACCTCTGAAATATCGGCCGGCTTGTATTTTTCCAAGGCTAAAAAAAACCCAACGCTGACAGCATGTAGGATTTGTGTGCCAGCGTGAGTGCAGAGACCCCTACGCTCCGTTACATTCGCAGGAACAATATCAGAGGTCATCATCGCGCCGCTCGGAGGCAAACAGACGCAAAAGAATTCCCCCATGCACAGCCTGCACGGAGCATTGGTGAAGACGGGACCTTACAGTGGGACCTTTGAATCCTGTACTTTTGGTAGGTTGAAGAAGGATAGGTCTCGATGGGAATCCAAGAAAAATCATCATCATCATCGTGATTTCTTGTTTCTTTTTACTCTTCTTTTTTACTTCTTCAACTGACCCACCAGAGTTCATCTTAGGGAATAGAATAATATAACAGAGTTGGAAGCAGGGGTGGGTTCCTGCCAGTTCTAACCTCTCCTATAGAAGAGGTTCCACAAATCTACACTGCCGTTTAGAACCGGTTCCAGCTCCTTCCTTCCCCCACCCGTCCGCACATCATCCAGATGAAGAGCGAGAGGAGGAATTCTGGGAGTTGAAGTCCACAAGTCTTAAAGCTGTCAAGTTTGAACACCCCTGGGCTTTTTTTTTTCTAAAGGGTTAGGGGTGCAAGGGTCTTGTAACTTGACAGCTTTAAGACTTCCGTACTTCAATGCCAGAGTTCCTGAGCCAACATGACTGGAGGAGGAATTCTGGGAGTTGAAGTCCACAAGTCTTAAAGCTGTCAAGCTTGAACACCCTGGTTTTTTTTTTCTAAAGGGTTTGGGGTGCAAGGGTCTTGTAATTTGACAGCTTTAAGACTTGCATGCTTCAAATACCAGAGTTTCTGAGCCAACATTTTGGTTGCTAAGCAAGAGCGTTATTAAGTGAGTTTCACCAGATTTTACAAATTGGCCACACCCACCCAGTCACATGACTGCCAAGCCACTCCCACCTGGTCACATGGTCAGCAAGCCACTCCCACAAAGCAGGCCACACCTACAGAAGAAGTTCTAAAAATTTTTGAAACCCACCACTGGTTGGAAGGGACCTTGGAGGTCTTCTAGTCTAACCCCCTGCCTAGGCAGGAAACCCTGCTGCCCTATGCCAGGCGGGCTGGAATAAATCGCGGTGGCTCTATTTTGTGATGGGGGGGGGGAGGTCCCCTGGGTATTGTGTGATCTTGACTGTTTCCTTGCAGATATTTCACTAGCCAGTCAGGTAACAACATCAGTGCTAGAAGAGAAAGGGGTTTGCAGAAGAGAGCAAAACCCACTCCTTTCTTAGCACTGATGATGTTTCCTAGCTGGGTAGTGAAACGTCTGCAAGAAGACTACCAAGTTTAGACAGCGCCAAGGACTCCGCAGTCCCTCTCCTCCCTCCTCTGAAAAAAACCCACTCCTTTCTTAGCACTGATGCTGTTACCTAGTTGGGCAATGAAACATCTTCAAGAACACAACCAAGCTCAGAGAGCACCAAGGACCCCACAGTCATTGTCCTCCTCCTCCTCCTCCCTCCCTCCTCTGAAAACCCCACTCCCTTCTAGCACTGATGATGTTACCTAGTTAGGTCACAAAATGTCTGCAAAAGACAAGCACAGTAATAGAGCACCAAAGTCTCCATAATTCAACTCTGAACTACAAATATTCACAGTTATTAATCCATTTTGGGACTGCATAAGAAAATGGTGTCCATATAGACCAGTGTTTCTCAACCTTGGTAACTTGAAGATGTCCGGACTTCAACTCCCAGAATTCCCCAGCCAGCATTCGCTGGCTGGGGAATTCTGGGAGTTGAAGTCCGGACATCTTCAAGTTGCCAAGGTTGAGAAACACTGATATAGACTGAGCTGGTTTCTCCCCCGCCCCCCATTTGTACTTTAATATTATTTCCCCTGTCGAAGGACCATATTAAGGGACATTTTCCAAAAACCCATTTTCCAGTAAATCTACAACAGCTTTCAACCGATTATTAGTAAAGCTTATAATACACTCAAACCTGAACATCGCTTTCCTAGAGGTGCCATTTAAGTGTAAAGCAGATATTGCTAGTATCACAGGGCCCAAATGTACAAATATTTTGCTTTCTTAAAAAGATACAAGGCATTTAAAAAAGAAAACAGTTCCCCGGCTATTTTTAGCCTCGCTTGAAGGATCTGCTTAAGCACACACTGATTTATAGAACTGACTGTTAGATTTGCAGCCTGACTCATCCTCAAAAACTCAAGGCTTGCGATGGTACTTAAGATGAATAAATAATTGTGCATCGTGAAAGAAATAAATGGAAAAGCTGCTTTAAAAAAAACAAAACAGAACCGTTATTGTTTACAAATTCTTTTCCCAGATATATGCCTTCTCCTTTCCAATGTCTACAGGATTAATTGCATTTGGGTAGAAGTTAAGGGATGCGGTGGCTCAGTGGCTAAGACCCTGTGCTCGTCGATCAGAATCGGTTGTCAGTTCGGCGGTTCGAATCCCTAGCGCTGAGTAACGGAGTGAGCTCCCGTGACTTGTCTCAGCTTCTGCCAACCTAGCAGTTCGAAAGCATGTAAAAAATGCAAGTAGAAAAATAGGAACCAACTTTAGTGGGAAGGGAACAGTGTTCTGTGCACTTTCAGCGTTGAGTCATGCCGGCCACATGACCCTGGAGACGTCTCCAGACAGCGATGGCTCTTCAGTTTTGAAATGGAGATGAGCAACGCCTCCTAGAGTCAGGAATGTTTAGCACATGTGTGCGAAGGGAACCTTTACCTTTAGAAGTTAAAGACTAGTTCCACATTCCCTTTGCTGACTCCCTTCCTGCTCCCCTCCCCAAATTAAGGGTCTTGAAATTTATTTCCAAAGTCCTAAATTTATGCCAACACTCGATGTACACCTGACTGGCTTTGTATTCTGCAAAGGCTGGCATTGGGAGTATTGTAAAAGCAGTGGCAGAACTTGTGGGCAGAGTTAAAAGAGCAATAAGCCTAGAATCTCTGCGTAGCTGCAAGCAAAGTCCAACTCACCTTGAATTAGCAATAGCAATAGCAGTTAGACTTATATACCGCTTCATAGGGCTTTCAGCCCTCTCTTAGCGGTTTACAGAGTCAGCATATTGCCCCCACAGTCTGGGTCCTCATTTTACCCACCTCGGAAGGATGGAAGGCTGAGTCAACCTTGAGCCGGTGAGATTTGAACTGCCGAACTGCAGCTTAGCAGTCAGCTGAAATCGCTGCAGTACTGCACTCTAACCACTGTGCCACCTCGGCTCGGAATTACTTATCTACTTCCTAGCAACAAAAGTGCATATAGTGAAGGCTATGGTTTTCCCAGGTGCAATGTTTGGCTGTGAAAGTTGGACCATAAGGAAGGCTGAGCGTCAAAGAATGGAGGCCTTTGAACTCTGGTGCTGGAGAAGACTCCTGCATTGAGTCCCTTGGAGAAGAGCTTCATGCTGGGAAAGATGAAGGGCAGAAGAAGAAGGACTGCACGGCCATCCAACCGGTCAGTCCTAGAGGAGATCCACCCTGACTGCTCTTGAGAAGGCCAGATCCTGAAGAGGAAATTCAAAGACTTTGGCCACCTAATGAGAAGGAAGAAGGACTCCCTGGAGAAGAGCCTCATGCTGGGAACGATGGAAGGCAAAAGAAGAAGGGAACGACAGAGAATGAGATGGCTGGATGGAGTCACCAAAACAGTCGGCGTGAGCTTCAATGGACTCCAGAGGATGGTAGAGGACAGGAAGGCCTGGAGGAACGTTGTCCATGGGATCGCGATGGGTCGGACACGACTTTGTAACTAACAACAACAACAGCAATTCCTAGCACAGAGGTGTTCAAACTTGGCAACTTTAAGACTTGTGGACTTCAACTCCCAGAATTCTCCAGCTTTCAAGGTCCCTTCCAGCTCTGTTATTCTAATTCTAATCTCATTTTCCACCCAGGAAAATGCCACCCAATCTTCTATCCTCTTTTGAAGACATTTCAAATGCACTTCTCGTTCGTCCAACTCAAAAGAGAATGGGCAAAGAGGAAAGGCAGATATTTTTGGAACAGCTGTAGACTAGACCAGCCCCCCCCCCTTCCAGTCTGGAAAATCCCAAGTTTGGTTGCTCATGTAGACTGTTTATTTTGGCCCTTGACTGGCCAATTCTGAGTCACCCATCTTGGCTGGGTGTGTAACTTCCCCGAGTGGCCCTCAAGGTCACCGTCCAAATTGGATTTCAACAATTCGACAATTTTGCCTTCCGACTTGCAAGTCCCAAAAAACCCGAATGTCCGTCGCTTTAATCTCAAGCTGGCAATTTTCAAAAAGGTCAAAACTGTGAAGAAGGCTCCCTTTGATGGGGATGAATGTATTCAGAAAAGGGGGGGGGCGGCAAAAGTCTATTCTGGTCATTACTTTGATGCCGTTTTTTAAAGAAAGTGACAACTTCTATTCCCTCCAGCTGTCAAGTCACACCTTCCTGGGGTTTTTTCAACCTCGTGTGGAAAATTCCACTTTGAAAGGTTGCTTCCAAACTGATCTGGATCAAATTTAACTGACTGCTTGCTGTTTATTGCTGGGATCAAGGATATTTGCTCTCTCCCCCCAAAAAGATCCTCAAAATGAAACTCAAAGACTTTGGCCACCTAATGAGAAGGAAGAAGGACTCCCTGGAGAAGAGCCTCATGCTGGGAATGATGGAGGGCAAAAGAAGAAGGACTGCAAGGCCATCCAACCGGTCTGTTCTAGAGGAGATCAACCCTGACTGCTCTTTAGAAGGCCAGATCTTGAAGAGGAAACTCAAAGACTTTGGCCACCTAATGAGAAGGAAGAAGGACTCCCTGGAGAAGAGCCTCATGCTGGGAACGATGGAGGGCAAAAGAAGAAGGGGACGGCAGAGAAGGAGGTGGCTGGATGGAGTCACCGAAGCAATCGGCATGAGTTTCAATGGACTCCAGGGGATGGTAGAGGACAGGAAGGCCTGGAGGAACATGGTCCATAGGGTCATGGGGCTACAGTCACCAATTAGATGGTCTCCAGTTTCACCTTTGACCACCTTACTTCTAACTGCCATTCTGCTATCATTCAAAAGACCTTCCGTTCTGGCCTTGGATGATGCCAGTTGAGTTGGCGCACTCATGTCCTTGCGCTGAGACGATTGTTTCCCTGCTCCCCTTTTCAAGAAATTGCAATTTTACAGCCGCGGGCCAGGTCAAACTAGGATCCGGTTTCCCTTCGACGGTTATGCGTAGGGGCCCCGGAGAGAGTTGGATCGGCTGCAGGCATTCATCGGGCGGCTTCTCTTTTGCAACGGTTCTTTGGATTCTGTGATCTTCCCGAGTTCTTTTCTGTACCGACATCCCTCCGTAGCGATCTCCCGCTGGGCTCCAAATTGTGTTTCCCTTCTGTTCCTGGCTTTACTTAAGAGTAATCCCCTCCCACATTTATTTCTGACAAAGCCAAGCCAGGGAGCGTGGCTGCTTGGAAAGGAAACCTGATTCTCAGTCATTAATTTTCCTGTTTTCCAATCAAGAATGTCCAATTCAGCTTCTGCCCAAATCAATTACGCCTGCAGTATACTGAATAATCAGAACAACCCAAGTATTGACGGCTTTAATTATGTTCCCTGCATTTAATTTGGTGCTCAAATTTTTTTTCAGATTCATTTTATATATTGAGATCAAGCTCTTTTTAACTTGCTCACGGAAGCTGCTGCCTTTAAACCTCAATATTTACGCCCTCCTTCTAATGTCCTTCACACTTATGACGATGGTGGCATCCCCATGATGACGTGGCCAAAATTCAGACTGACTCATAGTTTATACTTTTATGATGGCTGCAGAGACCCGGGGTCATTTGATGATCTTTTGCGACCTTCTCACTAGCAAACCAGATTCGCTTAACAACAGTGTAAAAAAAGGTCGTAAAATGGGGCAAAATTCGCTTAACTGCTGTCTCACTTAGCGCAAGAAATTTGGGCTCAATTGTACTCATCAGTCAAGGACTATCTGTTAAGGGAATTTGACAGAAATCCCCCAAATGCTCAAAACTCTCTCTCTCTCTCTCTCCCTATCTATCATCTATCTATCTATCTATCTATCTATCTATCTATCTATCTATCTATCTATCTATGTATCTATCATCTATCTATATCTATATCTATCTATCTATCTATCTATCATCTATCTATCTATCTATCTATCTATCTATCTATCTATCATCTATCTATCTATCTATCTATCTATCTATCTATCTAATCTATCTATCTATATCTATCATCTATCTATCTATCTATCTATCTATCTATCTATCTATCTATCTATCTATCTATCATCTATCTATCTATCTATCTAATCTATCATCTATCTATCTATCTATCTATCTATCTATCTATCTATCTATCTATCTATTCTGTCTGTCTGTCTGTCTCTCTCTCCCTACCTACCTACCTACCTACCTACCTACCTACCTACCTATTGTCTGTCTGTCTGTCTGTCTGTCTCTATCTATCTATCTATCTATCTATCATCCATCCATCATCCATCCATCCATCCATCCATCCATCCATCCATCCATCCATCCATCCATCTATCTATCTGGCTCTGTGTATGTATGTTCCAGCATAACTCTGAACACCTCGAGTAATTTCAACCAAACTTGGTACACAGATGACTTACTCTCTGGAAACAAATACTGTGTGCGGTAAGGCACCCCTAAAACCCCTCAGGGTGTGTGTTCTGTTAAGATATAGCCTGTTGTGCCTTCAAATGGCTTCTACTGTACTGCCGTAGAATGGCTTCTACTGTACAGCGCAGTGGATTTGCCATGGTAACGGCTTCACAGTAGTCCACAAGGGGGCTCCCTCTGTTAAGGGGGAAAATCCAACATTAGAAATTACATTTGGTTCAGACATTTTCCCCCTATAAATAAATACCGGGGCAAACGCAGGTTATCGGCTAGCTAAGAATAACAACAGGGAAAGAAGACTTCAATGAAACTGCAATGCAAGATTTTCACAGTCTTCGTTCCCAATGTCCCTCCAGACCTTTGATTTTCCTAGTTGGTAACTTTCCAGATCTCTGACTTTCCACAGACAAGCTGAATTCATGGGGTGGGCGGGGGAATAAACCGCAGATTACTTCCTTGGTCAGGTATCCTGACGTTAAAACCAAAAAGCCGCCAAATTACTTCTTTCTAGCAAGCCAAAGTTGGAACACTTTGGTGTCTTCATATCACATCTCTTTTCAGCCCATCTTCACAGAGCCCCCACAATTGGGACACACCCCTCAGTCATTAAGCAAAGGAGCCACTAAGCGAAACTCCATCTTGTGTTTATAACATGGCTTTACTTTCCCTTTGCTTTCCCGGACCTGCGAAAGTTGTAAACGCAAGGATTGTTCACCAAATGACTTCCCCATTCCCTGCCATCAATCCAGACAGTCGCCAAATGAGACAGTCGCTAAACGAGGACTGCCTGTAATTTGAAATGGAAGAATCCCACAGGAACAAGCGTGGAGAAAATTGTAAAATTTGCAGCAAAGTGTTGGCTTGTTTACCGGAAGCTAAGATCCTTGGAGAATTTGACTTCCAGCATCAAAGAACATTCTAAGACTAATTACAAGCTAAATCCTTGCTGTTATGAATTACCTTTCAATGAACCATTTTAATAGGTCTTTAATAGGTCTTCGTGACTCAGCCTCTTGAAAGTTGTTGATTATTACTTAATTACAGACGACTGTAAAGCTTTGTTCTACATATGGAGCTAGGAGAAGCCGAGTGTTAGCAGATTTTTTTTGGTGGGGGGGTGGTTGGATTTCGCCATTCTTGTTGCATTTGCCTGTAAACTGACTTCAGCCCAACCGTAAAAGGGGAAAGGATCAGGGGTGAAATCCAGCCGGTTATGTCAGGTTCTGGAGAACCGGTAGTGGAAATTTTGAGTAGTTCAGAGAACCGGTAGGGGAAATTTTGAGTAGTTCGAAAAACTGGTAGTGGAAATTTTGAGTAGTTCGGAAAACTGGTAGTGGAAATTTTGAGTAGTTCGGAAAACTGGTAGTGGAAATTTTGAGTAGTTCAGAAAACTGGTAGTGGAAATTTTGAGTAGTTCAGTGAACCAGTAGTGGAAATTTTGAGTAGTTTGGAAAACTGGTAGGGGAAATTTTGAGTAGTTCGGAAAACTGGTAGTGGAAATTTTGAGTAGTTCAGAGAACCGGTAGTAGAAATTTTGAGTAGTTCAGAAAACTGGTAGTGGAAATTTTGAGTAGTTTGGAAAACCGGTAGTGGAAATTTTGAGTAGCTTGGAGAACCGGTAGTGGAAATTTTGAGTAGTTCGGAAAACTGGTAGTGGAAATTTTGAGTAGTTCAGTGAACCGGTAGTGGAAATTTTGAGTAGTTTGGAGAACTGGCAGCGGAAATTTTGAGTATTTCGGAAAATTGGTAGTGGAAATTTTGAGTAGTTCAGAGAACCAGCAAATTCCACCTCTGGCTGGCCCCAGAGTGGGGTGGGAATGAAGATTTTGCAGTATCCTTCCCCTATCATGTCCACCAAGCCACGCCCACCAAGTCACGCCATACCCCCCAAGCCACAGAACCGGTAGTAAAAAAAGTTGAATTTCACCACTGGAAAGGAGGCCTATAAAATATGGACACGCATCCTATCTTTGATTTAAGCCTCCAAGCTGCAAGATATAAAAATGTGTACATAAAATTCCATCGTTGGTGTCTTGCTTTATTGCTGGAGTGTCCATGTTTGGCCACGTTAAGACTTGTGGACTTCAACTCCTGGCTGGGGACTTCAAAAAGCTGGCTGAGAAACTCTGGGAGTTGAAGTCCACTAGTATTAAAATAAGGGACGGAGTGGCTCAGTGGCTAAGACGCTGATCTTGTCGATCAGAAAGGTCAGCAAGTTCAGCGGTTCAAATCCCTAGCGCCGCGTAATGGAGTGAGCTCCCGTTCCTTGTCCCAGCTTCTGCCAACCTAGCAGTTTGAAAGCATGTAAAAAATGGAAGTAGAAAAATAGGTACCACCTTTGGTGGGAAGGGAAGAGCGCTCCGTGCGGCTTCGGCGTTGAGTCATGCCGGCCACATGACCACGGAGACATTTTCGGACAGCGCTGGCTCTTCGGCTTTGAAATGGAGATGAGCAGCGCCCCCTAGAGTCAGGAACGACTAGCGCATAAGTGCAAGGGGAACCTTTCCTGTGACCTAGTCTTAAAATATCCATTTGCCAAGTGTCTGAATTTCAATCATGTGACCTTGGGGAGTTGCAACAGTTGCAAGTTAAAAAACGGTCATCATTTCCTTTTTTTAGTGCCGTTGAAACTTCAAACAGTTACTAAATGAGCTGTAACTTATGAAGATATTAAGAGCCAGGTTTTAACCCAAAGGAGTGACTGATGACTAATCAGACCGGTTAAAGTACAGGCCTTAGCACTATCACATCAGGGCTGCATAAATCCACTTGTCCACTAGAGGGCAGCCATGCTTGGACGTCTAAAATTTCTTACCACATGACCAGTTTTGGTAGTCTATTAGAGAGCCTTCCTTGCAAAGCAATAGCAATAGCAGTTAGACTTATATACCGCTTCATGGGGTTTTCAGCCCTCTCTAAGCGGTTTACAGAGTCAGCATATTGCCCCCACAATCTGGGTCCTCATTTCACCCACCTCGGAAGGATGGAAGGCTGAGTCAACCTTGAGCTGGTGAGATTTGAACCGCCGAACTGCAGATAGCAGTCAGTTGAAGTGGTGCTGCAGTACTGCACTTTAACCACTGTGCCACCTCGGCTCTTCTTTGATTCCTGGACTTTGATAATGATCACCTTAGAATAGGGGTGTCAAACACAAGAGCCATGGGCTGGATCCGGCCCGCCGGGTGCTTAGATCTGGCTCACGGGACTGCATGCAGCTCTCCCGCATTCCATTTTGGCTGGCAGAGGGTTGCAGGAGGCCGGCGCAGCCAAAAACGGACCTTGGGAGCCTGTTTTCACTGGCAGAGCGTTTAGGCCACCACAGGCGCCTCCAACATGAGTGACGTTGAGTTGACCATGCCCATCCTGGCCACGCCCCCCCATCCGAGATCAAGCACAACCCTGATGCGGCCCTCAATGAAATTGAGTTTGACACCCCTGAATTAGAAGGGAAAAAACCCCCCAGCATTGTAGGCAATCTAACTTCCATCCATGATGGGGATGAAACCTTCCCTTTCGACAACCCGAAGTCTTCCCCCAAACATCCTGTCATTTGAAACCACGTTTTCACCCTTTTGTATGCAATGAAAGAGCCAACACTCACCTGTGCTTCGAAGCCTTTATCAGGGTTCAGAGGTGGATCCTGTAAAAAGAACACCAAAAGTTGATTAGCAATAGCAATAGCAGTTAGACTTATATACCGCTTCATAGGGCTTTCAGCCCTCTCTAAGCGGTTTACAGAGTCAGCATATTGCCCCCAACAATCCAGGTCCTCATTTTACCCACCTCGGAAGGATGGAAGGCTGAGTCAACCCTGAGCCGGTGAGATTTGAACAGCCGAACTGCTGAACTAGCAGTCAGCTGAAGTAGCCTGCAGTACTGCACTCTAACCACTGCGCCACCTCGGCTCAATTATTTTCAGAACGCTTGATTGGTCAATAGAGACTGAACTACAGTTAATGAATACAGTTCCACCAGCTGTTCTCCAGCCTATATATCAGGCAGTGGTGGGATTCAGCCGGCTCGCACCTATTCGGGAGAACCGGCTGTTAATTTTCTAAGCAGTTGGGAGAACCGGTTGTTGGAAGAAATCTCCTTTTGTTTTTCCCCATTTTACAGGGCTAATCCTGTAAGGAAGGCAGGAAGGAAACATTCTGGCGTTGTTTATAGCCTCATCTTCATTGTCCTGCTTACAGAAACTGCCTCTCCAGTTAACCCTTATTCCATTGTAACAGCTAAAGCGAAGCGCCCATCGATGTGAGTGACATTGAGTTGGCCATGCCCACCCACTCTCTTGAGCACTGAGCCATACCTACCCAGCTGGTCATTAGGGCAGAGAACCGGTTGTTAAATTATTTGAATCCCACCACTGATATCAGGGATGGCTAACCTTTTTCGCCATTGCATGCCGTAAGCGTGCTAAACAGTGCGCCCGTGCGCCCGCACCCATAATGCAATGCACGTGTGACCCCACTCCCCGCATGCACCCCCCCTTGCCCATTTTTTTGCTTCCAGGTTGGAAGCAGCAGAGGGATGAAAGAGCCTGCGATAGGCGCTTCATTTAAAAGGAGATTTCGGTGGAAGATCTCCAGTGAAGCTTTCAGGGTGTTTGTGGATCAATCTAAATAGCGTTTTGGCTTCCCAGCATAGATTTTTTTTAAAAAAATAAAATAAAATGTTGCTAGGTCTCTTAAAATGCTAAATGAATTTGTGCAGCCCTCATAAATCCAACCAACCATTTAACCGGGGTCAGGGAGAAGCAAGACTTGAAACATACAACCGAATCTCCATTGTAACCAGGAGAGAGAGAGACCTTGAACTCTGCAGAACTGTAACTACCCCCATTGAATCCTGGGCTGAGCTTTGATAAACATTCCCACTTCAACCCTTAGGCTTTTCAAAAACCACAATACCCCTTTGTCTTCCTCCTCCCCCACTCTTCCCGTTCTGCCCCACGGCTCCCGCACTATAGCTAAAAACTAGTATTCTTAAAAAAAAATTGTTCGTGAAAACAAATGTCCTATCCCCAGTTCTCTGTCCAGCAATTCGCTTTTCAATTATCTGAAACTTTCGGGGCTATT
This sequence comes from Thamnophis elegans, assembly GCF_009769535.1. Lineage (NCBI taxonomy): Eukaryota > Metazoa > Chordata > Lepidosauria > Squamata > Natricidae > Thamnophis > Thamnophis elegans. The sequence continues at coordinate 8,101,937 of NC_045554.1, forward strand.
TTTAAAGGCTGCCCCCTCCCCCCCATGGAACACGCATTGCCAGTTATCAGAAGGGGGGAATAATTTCAATAGCAGAGTTGGAAGGGACCTTGGAGGTCTTCTAGTCCAACCCCCTGCCTAGGCAGGAAACCCTATACCGTTTCAGACAAATGGCTATCCAACATCTTCTTTAAGGCTTCCAGTGTTGGGGCATTCACAACTTCTGGAGGCAACTTCTGTTCCACTGATTAATTGTTCTAACTGTCAGGAAATTTCTCCTCAGTTCTAAGTTGCTTCTCTCCTTGATTAGTTTCCACACATTGCTTCTTGTTCTGCCCTCAGATGCCTTGGAGAATAGTTTGACTCCTTCTTCTTTGTAGCATCCCCTGAGATATTGGAACACTGCTATCATGTCTCCCCTAGTCCTCCTTTTCATTAAACTAGACATGCCCAGTTCCTGCAACTGTTCCTCCTATGTTTTAGCCTGCAGTCCCCTAATCCTCTTTGTTACTCTTCTCTGCACTCTTTCTACAGTCTCCACATCTTTTCTACAACATGGCAACCCAAATTGTTTCAAACAGTTTGTGGGGAGAAAGGGGGCACAGTTTTCTCAGCCAGGCCAAGTCAAAGAATTATTCAACCCAATCGGACTCCGAACGCAGAACAAAATAGAACACCGGAGGATTTTTTTCTTTAAGGAATAAGGAATTGCTTCTTAAAAAGCCACAAACACCGAAAAAGATTTCTGTTTAACTGTTCTGAAAAGTGAATTGGGGCATCCGACTTCCCGGGCGTTGGTAACAGAACTAATGAGCAGCTACTAATACAGGTAGTCCTTAACCTACGACAAGCGAGACCAGAATTTCTGTGATTTAGGTGAGGCGGTTCAGTGAGTCACACCCTGTTTTTTAAAAAAAACCTGTTTGCCATGGTTGTTAAGCGAAGGACTGTGATTGTTAAGTGGTCATTAAGTTGGATAAGCATTTGCCTGAAGTGGTGTAGGGTTTCCTGCCTAAGCAGGGGGTTGGACTAGAAGACCTCTAAGGGTCTTTTCCAACTCTGTAATTCTATTCTATTCTATTCTATTCTATTCTATTTTCTTCATTCTATCTTCTATCTTCATCTATCTTCATTTTATCTAGTTAGAATAATTAACTGCTTCCCACCAGAATTTGTGAATGCTCCAATACTGGAGGTTTTTAAGAAGATGTTGGATAACCATTTGTCTGAAGTGGTGTAGGGTTTCCTGCCTAAGCAGGGGGTTGGACTAGAAGACCTCCAAGGTTCTGTTCTGTTCTGTTCTATTCTATTCCATTCCATCCCATTCTATTCCACTCCACTCCATTCCATTTATCCTCTGTTCTATTCTATTCTATTCTATTTTATTCCATTCCATTCCATTTCATTCTATTTCATTCTATAACAATATAAAGGGTTGGACTAGAAGACCTCCAAAGTCCCTTCCAACTCTATTATTTTACTGTATGTTCTAGGTTCTCTATATCCATAAGAAGCTCCCTTATGCAGACTGGAACATTTTTTCCCCTTCTTTTATGCCCGAACTGGGATTTGGGTGAAAAAAAAATGCATTCATTTTAATTCTGCATTAAAATCTTAAAAGGCCATTGAAAAGAGCTGACACCGAATATTGAACGTGGCTTTTGGCAGCAAAGTTGCCCTGCCAGAAGAGAAGTAATGTAATCATTTGCTAGGCCAGGTGTCACCAGCTACATTAGCAGGATAAACTTCGTTAGGAACTATTCACTGTTAATTTGAGGGCGGCGCAGTTGGAGCCAAGAAAGTGATTTTTCGCAATCTGTGGCGATGCTCCCTGCAGAAGCTCCCCAAGCTGGTGAAAAGAGAGTACGGAAAACCGAAAAAATTCAAAACACAAGTGGTTCTTCACAACACCAGGGGTGGCCTTCACTTACTTTATCGGTTTGCAAATGTGAGTGTGCGTGCTTGCGCGCTCATATGCACCCCCTCCACGCATGTGCTTGGCCTTCCACGCATGCGCTTTGAACTCACACATGGCTTGCACGCATGGGGGGGGGGTTGAAAACGTGCCTAAATAGGAGAGCATAGAGCTGGGGCAGGTGGCCAGGCGCACCCGCGATTTCCAGTACTGCTTTGGCCGAGCCAGTGTGAATCGGCTGAAGGCCACCTTTGGTTAACACCTACAATTGCGGCTAGAAACTTCGTTGTTAAGGGACTCGAACCCATTTTGTGACCTTTATCCTCCCCAAATGGGTCACTTTTGACAGAAGGAAGATTCCTTGCTCTCGGCCCACCCAATTTCTCAATAACTGGGTTTACCGAAGGTGTTAAACCATAAACAAACCACGTTTTAGGTAAGACTTGTGGAAACAAGACAATGTTTCCCCCCCAAGAGGACTTTCTAATCTCCTTTAGACACCAAGGAAGAGATAAAGTTGTGGATCACTGGGAGAGTAGGATCTTTCCATGCGGAAGGTCTCCAGTTGAATTCCCAAACTGGACACACAACCCTGGAGAGACATTGCTAGCGGTGCCTCCGAGACTCAAAAAGCAAAGAACTGCTTTAGCTCCCTAATTCAACTTGGGTTTAAATTCTGCCGTATTAGCATTTGGGTGTGAACTTGAAGTTCATTGGATTTATATTTCAATGTACTATGAGGAGTCCATAAAGATGGCTCATCCATACCTAGGTAACCAGGATTGGGGGGAGGGGGAAGAGGAGGATGGAAGAAGGAGGAGGAGAAGGAGGAGGAGGAAAAGGAGAAAGAGGAGGGGGAGGAGAAGGAGGAGTAAGTTCATATGAAAGACATTCCCTACAAAACCTCAAAGATCATTATTATTTCTTCTTCCTTCTTCCTTCTTCCTTCTTCCTTCTTCTCCTCCTCCTTGCCTCACTCTTCTTCCCTCTTCTTTTTCTTCTTCTTCAATTCCTCCTCCTCCTCCGTTTCTTTTTCCCCTCCTCTCCCTCACCCTCCTCCTTCCTCTCCCTCCTCCTCCTCTTCTTCTTTCTTCTCTTCCTTCTTCTTCTTCAATTCTTCTTCCTCCTCCTCTTCATCTCCTCTTCCTCCTTTCTTCTTCTTCTTCTTCTTCTTCTTCCTCCTCCCTCCTCCTTCCTCCTCCCTCTTTTTCTTTTTCTTTTTTTCTCTTTCTCTTTCTCTTTCTCTCTCTCTCTCTCTCTCCCTCTCTCTTTTTCTTCTTCTTCTTCTTCTTCTTCTCCCCCTCTTCCTCTTCTCCTCCTCCTCCTCCCTCCCCCTCCATTTCTCCCCCTCCTTCTCCTCTTCTCCCCCTCCCCCTCCAGAGCCCTTCCCCTCAATGAAAGGCAGATGGCCAGCCCTTGGCAGGAGCATCAGTCTCTTCCACACAAAACCCACTCTATTTAAAACCACTGCCATGCTCACCGCAGCTCCGAGCTCCTATTAAAGCCTCCCCTTTGCCAGTCGACAAAAGCTAAGAATATAATTCCACCACTTCTTTAAAAAGCAAATCATGTCTCTCTCCCCCGTCTCTCTCCCTCCCTCTCTCTCTGCCCACCCTCCACAAAGCCTCCCACTGACACCGAGAATAACTCCTTTTTCCCTACTTCCTCAGACTTCCTCCTGCCATCTCTCGCAGCAGAGGGGGTGGGGTGGGGGGAACCTCACAAAAGTGTAGCCTTGCCAGCCAGCGCCGTGCAACTACTTCCTGTCCCACATGCTCCCTGCTCCTTGGGTTGAGAAATTGGCCTTTTGGAAAAGACCCCCCTTGCTCCGAGCTTTCAGGTCTGCTCCCATAAAACAGTGGACGGATTCAGCAGCTGAGTCTCAGCATCTTGGATTACCATTTAGCCGGCCTTGGAAATAAAAAGAGGGTTTTTTTAAAAAAAAAAATCCCTGCCAGGAGTAACAAGGTTGAAATGAAAAGAGGGAGGGGGAGGTTTTACAGCGTAGACTGGCAGAGAACAAATGCTTGACCCATATAATGGGGTCCTTTCAGGAATTAGGAGCAAGGCTTAGGGGTCAGGGACTTTGGGGGTTTCAAACGCCTCTCCTCTACTGTTCTGAACTGGGCTTCCCCAGCAGCCGAGTCCTCATCCCGATAAACCCATTTTTATTTAATTTACAATCAATTTCTCTCCGGCTAAGTCAGGTTGTCATTAAGAGAACTTTGATCTATTTTAAAAGCCACAGTCGTTAAGTGAATCGGTGCATTTGTTAAGTTATCAACACAGTTGCCAGGGACGCAGTGGCTCAGTGGCTAAAACACCGAGCTTGTCGATCAGAAAGATCAGCAGTTCAGCAGTTCGAATCCTTAGCACTCCCGTAACTTGTCCCAGCTTCTGCCAACCTAGCAGTTCAAAAGCATGTAAAAAAATGAAAGTAGAAAAATAGGAACCACCTTTGGTGGGAAGGTAACAGCGTTTTGTGCGCCTTCGGCATTTAGTCATGCCGACCACATGACCACAGAGAAATCTTCGGACAGCGCTGGCTCTTCGGCTTTGAAAGGGAGATAAGCACCGCCCCCTAGAGTCAGGAACGACTAGCACATATGTGTGAAGGGAACCTTCATCTTTACCTTTTACCTTTCCAGCAAAGTCCTGCCAACAGTTTTTTCAAGATAGTTCACAATTACCGATCATTATCAGTCTTGGAGAGCGGCCAGGCCGATATCTTTCAGATGCTGCAATACTTGGTAAGTATGTGGGAATGAACAAATTGTTTCCTGCAAACTCCACTCCCCTTTCGCTCCTCTTTTATTTCCTCTGGGAGGGGCCATTCATCATCTGGCTTTACTCCCAAGTCATCCCTGGTTCCTTAACTGTTCATTTTGTCTGGCAATTCTGCACATGCGCACACTGGGAACAGGCTCCAGCTGTTCGTCTGCCTCACTGATGTCTGACTCTGAAGGCAGCTGATAACTGGCATATGCCCTGGCCCCCTCTCTGCCTCCGACATAGAGCCCTCCTCAGAGCCTTCCCCAGACTCCAGGACTGGCCCGTGTTCCTCCCCAACCTCCTCACTGTCCGAATCTGCTGCCGACTCTGCTGGCTGCTGGTGAGCCATAACATCTATGTTGGTTGCAACCCTGATTTCCAAAAAATGCTTCTCATTTCCCTGACTATATGGGTTCCAACCCTATTTTGCAATTCCAAATCACGTTTTGCTAAAGGTTTTTTTTTTTTAACAAACTAAAAAAAAAGCAATGCTAAAAAAAATCTGCAAAGGTCTTGACACAGCATCTTAATCAGGTTAACAAAACGATGTATACATTTTCAAGCTTTCGAGTACTTTTCATCACGCAAGACGGTGAACAATTCAGCAATCTCCTGGGTTTTTTTTCTTATTTTTTCCTTGCACGTTTTAAAGTTTACTTTGACTTATCTTCCCTGTGACAAAATTCTTGGAAATGTGAGAGTTTGTAAACTCGTCCTTGCCAAGTAAAGAGATTGCGCTGGTTTCAATATTAGACATGCAAACCCCTTTTGTGTAAATTTGGTTATTGCACCACTTGGCCTATAAAGATGTATCAGCAGAGACTGCTTGTTGCATGATTTAATAGAGAAAAACCTCCTTTAAAATCCTATAACAATTCTATCAGCCCATCTCGCTATCTGAGAAACACCCAATTAGCAACCGCAATCTCAAATAACAAGGAATTTCAAATAACAATCGTTATCTTGGGGGGAAAAAGTCGAATGGCTCTGTTGCTTAGCCAGTGTAACTTATTCACCTTGGACACTGATCAGGAGAAAGAAAGAAAGAAAGAAAGAGGAAGGAAGGGACAGGAAGAAAAAAGAAAGGAGGGAGAGAGGAAGGGAGGGAGGAAGAAGGAGGGACAGACAAAGAATTGGAATTGGAATTTTATTATTTGTATGCCTCCCTTCTCCGGGAGGACTCAGGGCGGCGAACAATTCAAGGGGGAAAAAGGGGGACATAAAAAGACAAAATACAAATAATAAAAGTAGACAACAGTCGCACAACCATACATGTCGAGAGGGGAGGGAACTCATCATCCCCAGGCCTGCCGGCAAAGCCAGGTTTTGATGGCTTTTCGGAAGGCCTGGAGAGAGGTGAGGGTCCGGATCCCTGCGGGGAGTTCATTCCAGAGGGCCGGAGCTGCCACAGAGAAGGCCCTCCCCCGGGTAATAGCCAGGTGGCATTGGCTGGTAGATGGCACCCGGAGGCGGCCAACCCTGTGAGATCTAATGGGTCTGTGGGAGGTAATTGGCAGCAGGCGGTCTCTCAAGTACTCTCAAGGAAGGAAGGAAGGAAGGAAGGAAGGAAGGAAGGAAGGAAGGAAGGAAGGAAGGAAGGAAGGAGGAGAGAGGAAGGAAGGGACAGAAAGAAAAAAGGAGGGAGGAAGAAAGGAAGGGACAGAAAGGAGGAGGGAGGGAGGGAAGGGAGGGAGGAAGGGAGGAGAGGTAATGAAGAAGGGAAGGAACTAGTACTTCTGTTTGTGCTTTTCTCTGACTTCCTCAAAAACCTAACGGTCACTAAGCAAAACCTAGAATTTGGGCACACGTGTGAAAAAGCATTGTTGCACTTACAGGCTACACATCCAGCCAATGGAGGAGAAGCAACTTACACATGTTTCTTTTTCTTTTTAAAAGTTTTACTAAAGTTTATTGCAGCATAAAATACAATGAAAATAAAGATATGAAAAATTAAAGGGGGGGGGGAATGCAGGATGGAAAAAGGTGGTTTTTTTTTTTAGTATTTTATTGTGTTGGAAAAAGTTAGAAATCAACTTGAGGCAGTTTTTTGACTGCTATTTAAACTGGCTTGTTTATTTTCCTGAAGGCCAAGTTATTTGTTTACAGAATATTTTGTTGCTAACTTAAATTTCCTAAATGTTCTGTTATTTATTTATTGACTTTATGGAATATTTTGTTGCTGACTTGATTTTCCTAAATGTTCCCTTGTTTATTTGTTGGCTTTACTGAATATTTTGTTGCTAACTTAAATTTCCTAAATGTTCTATTTATTTGTTGACTTTATGGAATAAAGTCATTTGTTGATTTTCCTAAATGTTCCCTTGTTTATTTGTTGACTTTACTGAATATTTTGAGGCTGACTTTATTTCCCTAAACGTTTCCTTATTTATTTGTCGACTTTACTGAATATTGAGTTCATTGTCTTGTTGATTTTCCTGAGCTTGGATGCAACCCAATCACAGCTGACTTGGGAGCAGTTTCCGTCCTCTCTGTCAGTCATAAAATTAAAAATGGAAGCAAAAAATCAGAGATGTCTGTTGGGAGGGTGGTGGCCACGCGTGATTGGCTAAAAGAACAAACTCCACCCCTTTTGAGCAAGCATGATGATGTCACAAAAGAGGTGGAGCTTGCACCATAGCCTGCAAAGTCCACATCACACTTATCTCCAGAATAAACTAACATGGCTACCTGTCCCACCTTTTTCAGAAGAGACTCCATCACCCAGTCATGTTGTATGGGTGCCCCTAACTAGTTTTCCAAGTTTTGGATCCGTGGTTTCAATCCATACTTTCTCCGATGTCTCCACATCTTAAAAAAACAACAACAACCCTCCATTGAATGTCCCAAAGGTGCTTTTTCAGGAGGCAACTGGACTTTCTTGGCTGTTTTTTTCCTTTTGAAGATGTTTCACTTCTCATCCAAGAAGCTACTTCAGCTCTGTCTGGATGGTGGGGAATGGAAGGATGGATGCCCTTTGAATGGGTTGGGAGTAGGAATGCATTTCCAGAACAAAACTCAATATTGCAGGTATGTCATAACTAGTTTGCCAAGTTCCGGATCCATGGCTACAGTCCATGGTTTCTTTGATGTTGTCTCCATGCCTCCATCAAATGCCATCTGAATAGAATAACAGAGTTGGAAGGGACCTTGGAGGTCTTCTAGTCCAACCCTCTGCTTAGGCAGGAAACCCTACACTACTTCAGACAAATGGCTATCCAACATCTTCTTAAAGACTTCCAGTGTTGGGGCATTCACAACCTCTGGAGGCAAGTCAGTTGTTTTTTTCCTTTTGAAGATGTTTCACTTTTCATCCAAGAAGCTTCTTCAGCTCTGTCTGGATGGTGGGGAATGGAAGGATGGACGCCCTTTGAATGGGTTGGGAGTAGGAATGCATTTCCAGAACAAAATTGCAGACTACAGGAACCAGGAGGACTAACTCAGATGACCCTGAGGACACCGATAAACCTCCAAGTGCTTCCACGACCCTCTAAAAGGAGGCAAATGACCAGCAGTCTGCAAGGAATATAAATCCTTCCATTCCCCACCATCCTGAAGAAGCTTCGTGGATGAGAAGCAAAATGTCTTCAAAAGAAAGTCCAGTTGCCTCCTGAAAAAGCATCTTTGGGACAACTATGACCTAGGATGACTGAGAATCTTTACAGAGTAGACTCTCCATCAAATACCATCTGGATGTGCAGATAAAATTTTGTGAGGATAGAGGTGTGAGAGTGGAACAGCTTCTGAGCTGGGTCTTCCTTAAAGGACCATGAGTGCCAACCCAGACATATTGCAGGTATGTCATTAATTAGTGTTCCAAGTTCCGGATCCATGGTTACAATCCATGGTTTCTTTGATGTCTCCATGTCTCCAAAAAGCCCTCCATCAAATGCCATCTGAATAGAATAACAGAGTTGGAAGGGACCTTGGAGGCCTTCTAGTCCAACCTCCTGCTTAGGCAGGAAACCCTACACTGCTTCAGACAAATGGCTATCCAACATCTTCTTAAAGACTTCCAGTGTTGGAGCATTCACAACTTCTGGAGGCAAGTTGTTCCACTGATTAATTGTTCTGTCAGGAAATTTCTCCTCAGTTCTAAGTTGCTTCTCTCCTTGATTAGTTTCCATCTGTTGCTTCTTGTTCTACCCTCAGGTGCTTTGGAGAATAGCTTGACTCCCTCTTCTTTGTGGCAGCCCCTGAGATATTGGAAGACTGCTATCATATCTTCCCTAATTCTTCTTTTCATTAAACTAGACATACCCAGTTCCTGCAACTGTTCTTCGTATGTTTTAGCCTCCAGTCCCCTAATCATCTTTGTTGCTCTTCTCTGCACTCTTTCTAGAATCTCCACATCTTTTCTACATCGTGGCGACCAAAACTGAATGCAGGATTCCAAGTGTGGCCTTACCAAGGCCTTATAAAGTGGTATTAACACTTCACATGATCTTGATTCTCTCTCTCTGTTGATGCAGCCTAGAACTGTGTTGGCTTTTTGGGCAGCTGCTGCACACAGCTGGCTCCCATTTAAATGGTTGTCCACTGATCCATATCTGGACACACCGAGAACAATTTGTGGGATTAGAGGTGTGAGTGTGAAGAGTTTCTGAGCTTTTTGTAAAGGGCCATGAGCACCACTCCAACCCTCACGTAAGTTGTGACCACAGCCTGCTTTCCAAGTTCCGGGTCTTCCCCACTTGGCACAAAACGAGGACTACCGCGAACGTCAAAAGCTTCCCCAGGTAAACAAGAGGCAGCCGGAATGACGAAAGACAACGCAGAAACAAGGAAATCCCAGCAGGATGAAACAGCCTGAAATTTCACACACTGTTCTTAGGCTTAAGCAAGGGGTCGATTGTTTGAGCTGGGCTCAAGCTTGTTGTGCAAACCCCGCATTGTGGATTGTTGGAGAAAACAACGGGGCTTAAGAAAGCAAACAGAAGTCATTGTGGCCAAAGGAGGATTTCCTCTTTTTTTCTTGGTACCTTCTGGCAAACATCTCTGTTTTATTTCCCTGTACAGACAACGGAACTTACAGGACAAGCTACCTTTTGTTTTCAATCCCCACGGGAGGTGACAGAAGTCCTGACTTATTTTTAGTTTTTCCACCTTCGGCCCTCCCCTCCTTCACAGCTGGATTCTGCTCTCTCGGTTTCCAGCCTGCATCCCACCCCAGCTGGCAGCTTGTTGTTGTAGAAATGGCCGGTGTTTTGTTAGGTTGGCCAAGTACGAAGGTTGTGGCTGTGATTTTATTTTTTTCTGGGCTGAAAAAACGCAGAGAATAATGCAGGTTTTCTTTCTTCCTTCCTCTCTGTACCCACAACCCTTCCTCCCTCGTTCTCGTCATTCTATCGTCTTTATTTTCATTTTCGTTTTGTGTTGGGATTGTTTAAATAAAATTCTTCATTTTAGAAAACACACAAACGCACAGGATGAATGTTTCAGTGTGGAAAATTATTTGGGCAGGGTGGAGTCCTGAAGGGGGAAGCTTCACTGAAAAAGCTGCTTTGAAGCAAAGCACCAAACCAGGAGATATTTGGTGCCCTTCCTTCCTTCCTTCCTTCCTTCCTTCCTTCCTTCCTTCCTTCCTTCCTTCCTTCCTTCCTTCCTCCTCCCCTCCCTTTCTTTCTCTTTCCTTCCTTCCTCCCTTCCCTCCCTTCCTTTCTGCTTCCTTCCCTCCCTCCCTCCCTCCCTTTCCTCCCTTCCCACGCCCAAGTGGCAGTCGGAACAGAGTTCTTTTCAGATGGGAAGGGGGAGTAGAATGTCTAACTCTTTAGCATCAGAGGGTGTTAATAATAATATAAGAAATATTAATGATACTAATAACCATTTCAAAAAAACCTTTCTTAGCAAGCACCTAGAAGCAATGAGGAACATACAGGCCACGTTTCAGATGTGTAGGCTTTGCGGTTCTCGAGATTTCATGATGATGCATGAGTGGCATTTCACACACACACACACAGGGAGGGAGGGAGGGAGGGAGGGAGGGAGGGAGGGAGAGAGAGAGAGAGAGAGAGAGAGAGAGAGAGAGAGAGAGAGATTAAAAATAAAATACCCCACCATCCAGGAAGTTCTGCTATGCAAAAATCTGCCTTTTAAAAAGGCTGAATTCCCGCAGCAAGGTATCTGAGTGCGCCGAGCCTTTTCTTAGCTAATTATCCTGCCAGTAAAGTAATAACTTGTTTATAGATATGTCAATTCAGCTTTTCTTCTTGCTGAACTCCTGGAGAATGTAAAATATCATTCTCGCAAGCAAACGCCAGGCATTTTAATCAATGCTGCCCAATCCTTTCTCAGGGGAGAATTATTTTTAAGCCCATTAGCATGATATATTCCCTCGATGGTTTAAATGGGTTTTTCAACCCACGTTGAAAAAAAAGAAAAAAAAAGAAAAGAAAAGGCAAGAAAACGGCGTGACTTTAGAAAGAAGATTCTGTGGGTGGAAAACCAATACAGGTGGAAGAATTAATAACGATAATAATTTATGAAAGTTGAATGCCGCCAGACTCTCAATTAACTCTGGGCTAGAATAAACATTAAAATGGAAAATATCATCAAACTTGAGCATCCCGGGCCAAGGAAATGGTTATTCACGCCATGGGAAAGCCTCATCCAATCAACAATGGGGAGATCAAAGATGTCCCGCCTCCCATAGAAGCTCCTCCCACTTGGGAGGCTTATGCTAACTGTGTGTCCAAACAAAAACCATTTTTAATCTGCATTGGTCACTTTGTGAGATCTGGCTGCAGGTACCCGTCAATTTACAACCTTTGATTTAATGATTGTTGAAAATTATGATTGTCTTGAAGTGACTTATGACCCGGTCTTCAGCCTGACTGCATGGTAGTCCTCGACCTGCAAACCACAATTGAGCCCCAAATTCCCACGGCTAAGCCAGATCATCATTAAGAGAACTTTGCTCCATCTTACAACCTTTCTTTAGCCACCATCGTTAAGGGAACCGGTGCATTTGTTAATAGCAATAGCAGTTAGACTTATATACCGCTTCATAGGGCTTTCAGCCCTCTCTAAGCAGTTTACAGAGTCAGCACATTGCCCCCACAGTCTGGCTCCTCATTTCACCCACCTCGGAAGGAGGGAAGGCTGAGTCAACCTTGAGCTGGTGAGATTAGAACTGCTGAACTGCAGATAACAGTCAGCTGAAGTGGCCTGCAGTACTACACCCTAACCACTGAGCCACCTCGTTAAGTTAGTAGCACAGTTGTTAGGTGGCTCGGTGGCTAGGATGCTGAACTTGTTGATCAGAAAGGTCGGCAGTTTGGTGGTTCGAATCCCTAGTGCCGCGTAATGGAGTGAGCTCCCATTACTTGTCCCAGCTTCTGCCAACCTAGCAGTTCGAAAGCACGTACAAAATGCAAGTAGAAAAATAGGAACCACCTTTGGTGGGAAGGGAACAGCGTTCTGTGCGCCTTCAGCGTTGAATCATGCCAGCCACATGACCACAGAGACGTCTTCAGACAGAGCTAATAGATATATATATATAGAGAGAGAGAGACCATATATGCCTTACAGATAAACCACTGTTTGAAAGACAAAACCTCTGTATACTGTTATTTTGCTGCTGGATTGTCTCACAAATAATAGTCACGCTGTACACACTCTGACAAAGTTTGGCACCCCTGTCCTAGATAGTCTTTCCTGAGGTCTATAGGAATCATTGTTCCCTACAGCGGGTTGGAGCACGACAACTGAACCAGTTGGTTTTATTCAGCTGTGGGTCAAATGCAACCTGAGATCCCAGTGATTGTGGCTTGTAAATTACAGTCCACGGCTTAGTGTGCGACCGTGAGCTCAGCCAGTTTCTGGCCTATTGAGCCAACATGGCTTGGCTTGATAAGGGAGCCTAAGCCAGGCATTCCAGATACGAAATATCTCTTAGTCTCAACCTGATCCCTTTTACCAATTTTTCGGTATCTTGGCTCGATTTGGAAGTCCTTTAAACTCTACGGAATTTATTTCCAGTTAGAAAAGGACTATGAACCCCTGTCTGCTCTCAAAACACAACAACTCCCATTCATATCATGCAGCATGGATAATTCTGCAATGAAATGGGTTTCAAGGGAAAGGTTTTGACCGAGGCTTCCCAAGAGCATGAAGCAAACTCCTGGTATCGACAAAAACCCCTTTTATTAATTGGTTGTGAATTCTGCTCATTCACATCCATCAAAGTCTTTCAAGGGAGGATTTATGGTCACAGACCTTCTCTGGCTTGGAGAGCTGCTAGGCCGATATCTGCAAAACCTGGCAAGGAGTCTCAGAGAGTCACGAACCAATTAAGCGAACTAATTTTTTCCTGCAAACTCCACTCCCCTTTCGCTCCTCTTTTATTTCCTCTGGGAGAGCCATTCATCGTCCACCTGTGGCCTCACTCCCAAGTCGATCCCTGTTCTTTAGCTGTTCCCTTCGTCTGGCAACTCTGTGCATGCGCACACTGGGAACAGGCTCCAGCTGTTCTTCTGCCTCACTGATGTCTGACTCTGAAGGCAGCTGATAACTGGCATATGGCCCTGGCCCCCTCTCTGGCTCCGACACAGAGCCTTCATTAGAGCCTTCCCCAGACTCCAGGACTGGCTCAGGTTCCTCCCCAACCTCCTCACTGTCTGAATCTGGTGGGCCACAACAGGAAGAATCCAACAGGGAAAATTTAGGGATTTTTTTTTTCTTGGTTCTGATTTTATTTTGAACATTTGCAGTTTTGTTAGTTATCTACAGTCATGTGCTCTGGGCTATTTTTGTGACGAGTGTATGAAAATACATCCAGGTTGAGTCAAATGTTGTTGCAGTGAGATATAGGTAGATCGCAACATACGACCGCAATGGAGCACCACATTTCAGTCGCTAAGGAAGACCGTGATTGAGTTTTGCCTGATTTTACCACCCTTTTTTGCCACATTGGTTATTGAATCACCGCAGTTGTTAAGTGAATGATGTGGTCGTTAAACAAATCTGGCTCCCCCCCCCGCCTGAGTTTGCTGCCTGGGAAGATCCCGTATAGTGATCAGGTGACCCTGAGACCTGGCAACCGTCATGAATATGAGTCAGCTGCCAGACGACCGAATTTTGATCCCCTGACCACGGGGGCGCTGCAACAGCCTGTGAAAAATGGTCATAAAAATCCCATTTTTCAGTCCGGTTCGAATGGTTACTAAATGGACCGTTGTAAGTCGAGGACTACCTGAAGCAAGGCAAGAATAAAGCTGAAAGCAAAAAAAACCCTCCAAACGTTTACGTCTATCTGGAATAAACTCCTCCGTCGTGACTCCGGGATTTCAAATAGCTGTTTTCTGCAGTGGGTGTATGTGCGTGGGTATATGTTTACACACACACACAAACACACACACACACGAGGGAAGGGGAGAATGAGGGGGAATTGTAGCATTGTTCCTCTCTGTGGCCCCATTTTTGCTTTGGTTTCATTTCTTGCACTTCTCTTTTCCTGGGCCAGACCCAAAAGAAAAAAAAAGAAAAAAGAATTGTTCTCTTTTTGACTTTTCAGCGAGCTCTTTCGTAAGTCAGGAAGAGAGAACGGTATCGAGAAGTGACGAAAGAACCAGAAACTACATTTGCTGCAGGGAAATTCTCAAAGAAGGGGCACTTTCTGGGAAGGTCCAGCCGAAGGGATCAAGTAAACGTAGAGAAACTTCTAGGGCACGGGGGGGGGGGGGAGGCAGCAACCTGTGGCTCTGGAGCCGCATGTGGCTCTTTCATCCCTCTGTTGCGGCTCCCTGCAGCCGGTTGGCTCCACAATTGATAAGGGTTTTTTGGTTAGGACAGGTAGAGGAAAAAGGACGCCGCGCTAGGAGGAGACTCTGTGGTGGGGGAACCGGATTTCTGGTCAGCAGAGGAAAAAGGATGCCATGCTAGGAGGAGACTCTATGGTGGAGGAACCGGACTTCCGGTCAGCAGAGAAAAAAGAACGCCGCGCTAGGAGGAGACTCTATGGTGGGGGAACCGGACTTCTGGTCAGCAGAGGAAAAAGGATGCCGTGCTAGGAGGAGACTCTATGGTGGGGGAACCGGACCTCTGGTCAGCAGAGGAACAAGGATGCCATGCTAGGAGGAGACTCTATGGGGGGAGAACCAGACTTCTGGTTGGCTCCAGGATTGACTTTCGTTTAGGACAGTGTTTCTCAACCTTGTCAACTTGAAGATGTCTGGACTTCAACTCCCAGAATTCGCTGGCTGGGGAATTTTGGGAGTTGAAGTCCAGACATCTTCAAGTTGACAAGGTTGAGAAACACTGGTTTAGGAGCTTTGTGGCTCTTTGAGTGTTTAATGTTGCCGATCCCTGTTCTAGGGAACCAGTTTGCAAAATCCAATGACTTTCGAAGCTCATTGTTTTTCCAATTTGGCAATTTTAAGACCTTTGGATGTTCGCTCCTCATTTCTAATGATCTAGGTGCCAGAGCTCACTGTAACAGCATTGCCAAAAAGGCATTAAGAGCTGTTAACCTAATCTTGCGAAGCTTCTTCTCCGGTAACGTTGTACTGCAAACTAGGGCATACAAAACCTTCGCCAGACCAATCCTCCAATACAGCTCATCTTCCCAAAGAATCCACACTGTATATCAGACATTAATACGATCGAGCGAGTCCAGAGATATTTCACAAGAGGAGTCCTCTGCTCCTTTGCTCACAACAGAATCTCTTATGCCACCAGGCTCAAAATTTTGGCCTTAGACAACTTCGAACTACGCTGCCTTCGGTCTGACCTAAGCATAGTACACAAAATTGTGTACTGCCAATGATTACTTCAGCTTCAACCGCAACAACACACGAGCACACAATACATACAAACTCAAGGTAAACCATTCCAAACTCGATGGCAGAAAATACGACTTCAGCAACAGAGCGGTCAACGCCTGGAATGCACTACCTGGCTCTGTGGTTTCAACCACAACCCCCCCCATAATTTTAACATAAGACTGTCTACTGTTGACCTCACCCCATTCCTAAGAGGTCTGTAAGGGGGCGTGCTTAAGTGCCCCAACGTGCCTACCATCCCTGTCCCACTGTCCTCATTTATTCATATCCATTTCCTGTATTCATAATCATGTTTATACTTATATCTTGTTCTCTTACACGTGCTTGACAAAATAAATAAAATTCCCCTGCCTGGAATAAGATTCTGGGTGAATCTGAGATGTTCTTTGATGGTGAGGTTGATGGCTCCATCCTCCACAATCCACGCCTTGTTAAAGTAGGAAAGGAAGACCAGATTTGACGTAGGAAATTTTCAATGGACTACTGTCCCAGTACTCGCCAGGCAGAACCTTCTCAAACTGGATAGACAGCTCAGGTTTTGAAATTTTTATGAAAGGTATCTATTAAGGCAGCAGCCAGTCAAGTTTTCTTCTGTGGTCTCCAAGAGACAGAGTCCGATTCTTCTCCGTTGGAAAATTAACTTGTGACGCTTAAAAGTGAGGTGTTGGCTCAAGAGGAAAACAACCTAAATTAGCTGGCCTAATTTCTTCTTGGGGGAAGAAAAAGACCAGGGAAGGCCAAAATCTTTCCAGCCCATCACTTAGATCAGAGGTGGGCAACCTTGGTAAGTGTAAGCCTTGTGGACTTCATCTCCCACAATTTCCCAGCCACCATTACTGCCTAGGGAATTCTGGAAGTTGGAAGTCCATAGATCTTAAAGTTGGTAAATTGGGACACCTCTGATTTAGATGATGGTAGAATAAGATAAGAGGATGGAGGAAATAACCCAAAGTGATTGGTCGCTCCAATCCCCAGAGGTCACTTTTCCAGGCTTGGTTTCACACCACTTAAGCAAAGATGCTAAACAATTTTTTAAAAAGGTGTCAGAATTAAATTCCAATGATTTAAAAATGGTACTTTGTAGAAGAAACCTTAGTTGTTGTTAGTTGTGAAGTCGTGTCTTACCCATTGTGACCTCATGGATAACGTTCCTCCAGCATCCTGTCCTCTACCATCCTCTGGAGTCCATTTAAGCTCACACCTATTGCTTCGGTGAATCTGTCCAGCCAACTCATTCTCTATCATCCCCTTCTTCTTTTGCCCTCCATCGTTCCCAGCATGAGGCTCTTCTCCGGGGAGTCCTTCCTTCTCATTAGGTGGCCAAAGTCTTTGAGTTTCCTCTTCAGGATCTGGCCTTCTAAAGAGCAGCCAGGATGGATCTCCTCTAGGACTGACCGGTTGGATGGCCTTGCAGTCCTTCTTCTTTTGCCCTCCATCGTTCCCAGCATGAGACTCTTCTCCAGGGAGTCCTTCTTCCTTCTCATTAGGTGGCCAAAGTCTTTGAGTTTCCTCTTCAGGATCTGGCCTTCTTAAGAGCAGTCAGGTTCACTCTCCTCTAGCACTGACTGGTTGGATGGCCTTGCAGTCCAAGGGACTCACAGGAGTCTTCTCCAGCACCATAGTTCAAAGGCCTCCATTCTTTGGTGCTCAGCCTTCCTTATGGTCCAACCATCAACAGCCATACATTGCAACTGGGAAAACCACAGCCTTGACTAGGCACACTTTTGTTGGCAAGGTGATGTCTCTGCTTATTAGTATGCTGTCTAGAACCTATACAGAGTAAACAAAATGACCTTGATGGAGATATATTGACTGGATGGGGAACTCTGGGAGTTGAAGTCTATAGGTCTTAAAGTTGCCAAGGTGAGACATCCCTCGTCGATATTATTCAGAATTGTCTACACAGCCTGGAGAGGCAGTTTCCTCGTGAGGCTTTCCACACCCAAGTGAAAATGGACAACCTTGTTTTCTGCCATTTGGGGGGAGAAGAATCAC
This sequence comes from Thamnophis elegans, assembly GCF_009769535.1. Lineage (NCBI taxonomy): Eukaryota > Metazoa > Chordata > Lepidosauria > Squamata > Natricidae > Thamnophis > Thamnophis elegans. Next base: position 8,119,376 of record NC_045554.1, read on the forward strand.
CCAATTTAGTGTATACCCTAAAGTAAGATTAGTAAAACTTTAAATAACAACTAAATTCATTCCTCAAACCTCCCAAAAGTTAAGTCTGGTGGAAATCACCAAGAGATCGTTCCAACTATGGACCAAGCCATATCATGACCTGTTTAATTCTGATTGTGTGTGTTCCATGACGTGGCACGACAAAACCGTGCTCGACTAAGCCGCGCCCGCTTAAACCGCGTCGCTGACGTCATCAACAGGGCGACAACAGCGAGCGTGGAGAAAGAAGGGCGCTTTAAATAGCGCTTTGAAAGCAAGCCGATTCAACTTAAGGTAAGGGTTAGGTTTAGGGTTAGGTTTAGGGTTAGGTTAAGGGTTAGGGTTAGGTTTAGGGTTAGGGTTAGGGTTAGGGTTAGGTTAAGGGTTAGGATTAGGTTTAGGGTTAGGTTAAGGGTTAGGTTTAGGGTTAGGTTTAGGGTTAGGTTAAGGGTTAGGTTTAGGATTAGGTTTAGGGGGGTTAGGTTTAGGTTTAGGGGTTAATTTTAGGTTTAGCGTTTACAGCGTGCTTCTGTCTCCGCGCTGTTGTCGCGCTGTTGATGACGTCAGCTACGCGGTTTCGTTGAGCGCAGCTTAGTTGAATGCGGTTTTGTGGTGGAACCGTTTCATGATCCTAATCAAATCAATCCGTAGATTGTGCTTGCATAAAACATCTAACAGGGTTAGATAAAGAACTGGTCGCTGCATTCTCAATAGATGTTATCTTGGTTTGTTTGTTCATGGCTTACTGGGTTGGGTGCACTCTGCATTTTTGGTTAATTTGGGGTCAGTGATTGATGCAAACCCAGAAATGGGTTAAATCAGCTATGAAGTCTAGCATGGCCATAAATATGTCATTACATGGTATGATGCGGTGGCTCAGTGGCGAAGCTTGTCGATCAGAAAGGTCGGCAGTTCAAATCCCTAGCGCCGCGTAATGGAGTGAGCTCCCGTGACTTGTCCCAGCTTCTGCCAACCTAGCAGTTCGAAAGCACGTAAAAAATGCAAGTAGAAAAATAGGGACCACCTTTGGTGGAAAGGGAACAGCGCTCTGTGCGCCTTCGCTGTTTAGTCATGCCGGCCACATGAAAATGGAGATGTCTTGAGATACTGCTGGCTCTTCGGCTTTGAAACAGAGATGAACGCCGCCCCCTAGAGTCAGGAACAACTAGCACATATGTGCGAGGGAACCAAACTAACATTGTATGAATCCAGTTTCGAATTTTTTCATAAATCAACGCCGGGTGTTTCAACAAACCATCAGCCTGAGGTAAACCAGTTGCTAATTCCAGTCAGTTTCATACCACTACTAAAGATTAAGAAGGCATAAGAGTGTTTCAACTTTTGTACCTCAGCTTGTTTCAATAAACCATCATAACCTACAGCTCAGCATGAGGTAATCCAGTCAGCAAGTCCAGTCGCTTTCACACCACTATGGAAGATGAGAAGGCCGGAGGGTGGTGTCAAGTGTTGTCAGCTTGTTTCAATAAACTACCTCGTAAAATATAGCTCAGCGTGAGGTAAGGCAGTCAGTTTCACACCACTACTTGAAGATTAGAAGGCATAAAAGCGTTTCAAGTGTTGTTTCAATAAACCATCATAAAGTACAACTCAGCACGCTATAAACCAGCCGGTAACTCAAGTCAGTTTCGCACCATGACTGGAGATTAGAAGACGCCAATGTGATTCAAGTGTTGCATCGCAGCTTGTTTCAAATAAACCACCATAAAGCACAGCTCGGTGTGATGTCAAGCGGTCAGGAAGACCAATTTCATAGCACTGCTGAAAATTAGAAGGCAGAAAATGTATTTCGAGTCTTGAATCTCAGCTGCCCTTCACAGCTAACTGGCGTTTCCAACCCTCAACGCCCTCCAGATCTATAGACTTCAACTTCCAGAATTCTCCCCCATAGAATGTGCTGGCTGGAGAATTCTGGGAGTTGAAGTTCACTTGTGATTTATCCTTGTTGGGAAACCCCTGCTCCAGCCGTTCGGCTCCATAAAGACTGACCCTTGTTCTGTTTTATCAGGGAAATTCCCAGGCATCCGACTGTAAACGTGAAATGATGAATATTTCCTTTCAGATCTCCTCGCCAGCTTCCCCGCCGTCACCTTTGAAGTCCATGAATATGCGCTCAGCGTGAGCCACGCTAATGGAGTCAGGCAGATGACAGCTATGTTTATATTGGTTTTTAAACTCTATCTCTGGAGGGCAAAGCCTGTGTCGTGTGTTTACAAAAGGATGATAAATGCACACTTCCACGATGGTTAACGCATAAATAACTCAACACCTCAGCTCGGGTGCCTTTAAGTGCATCTTACACGACTACCATTTGATGGGTGGCTGAGACAACGGGAGTTAGGAAGGCGGGTTGGGTTTCAACCAAGAAATGTGGTTTCTTTAACCACAGTTCATTGAATTGACAACCGTTTGTTGAGCTAACCACAGGTTATTGAGCTAGCCGCCATTTATTGACTAAACCACAGTTTATTGAATTAGCCACAATGTATTGAATTAACCACAATGCACTGAATTAACCACCGTTCATTGAATTAGTGGAGGCAATGTCCACATGAGGTTTTCCACACCCAAGTGAAAATGGACAAGCTTGTTTTTCTGCCCTTTGGAGAAAAGAATCTCACAAGTGAGTGTAAACGCTAAGGTTGGAATAATAAAGCTTTAAGCAACAGCTCCTGGGGAGGAAAGCTTTGGCAAATTTAGACAGCGTACTAAAAAGCAGAGATATAACCTTGCCAACCAAAGGGTGCATAGTCAAGGCTGTGGTTTTCCCCATTGCAATGGATGGCTGTGAAAGTTGGACCATAAGAAAGGCTGAGCACCAAAAAATGGAGGCCTTTGGACTATGGTGCTGGAGAAGACTCCTGCGAGTCCCTTGGACTGCAAGGCCATCCAACCGGTCAGTCCTAGAGGAGATCGAACCTGACTGCCCTTTAGAAGGCCAGATCCTGAAGAGGAAACTCAAATCCTTTGGCCATTTAATGAGAAGGAAGGAGGACTCCCTGGAGAAGAGCCTCATGCTGGGAAAGACGGAGGGCAAAAGAAGAAGGGGATAACAGAGAAGGAGGTGGCTGGATGGAGTCACCGAAGCAGCTGGCATGAGCTTCAATGGACTCCAGAGGATGGTAGAGGACAGGAAGGCCTGGAGGAACATTGTCCATAGGGTCACGATGGGTTGGACACGACTTCACAACTAACAACAACAACAACCACCAACAGCAACAAACCGTTGAATTAGTATTAAACAAAAAGTGTTTAATAAATAAATGAAATAATATGATAGACTAAACCATAATGGCTGAATTCACGTTGTTCATTGTAAAAAAAAAATCAATTACATTATGGCTTAGTGAGAACCTGATAGATGTTGGCTAAACTAGGTTTAGGTTTAGGTTTAGGTTTTATTCAACTTGTATGCCGCCCTATTCCCGAAGGGACTCAGGGCGGCTAAGAAAACCGGAAGGGGAAGGGAACAATACAAAAGGAAGAACAAAGACAAACAAGAATACAGAACCAGTTTAAAAGGTCTCAACAAACACACCAATTCGAGTGGGGATGGGACTCAGCAGCCCCAGGCCTGCCGGAACAGCCAGGTCTTAATGGCTTTACGGAAAGCCTGAAGGGTAGGGTGGGTCCGAATCTCCACGGGGAGATCGTTCCAGAGGGAACTAAACTAAACTAAAATGAGCTTAAAACACTTCTAGTTCACAGAGTTATGAGATCTTATCAAGGATCAGTAACCGTTAGCTGTATTAGTATTAAATAAAAAAGCTTAATAAATAAATTAGTATGTTCAGCATTTCTCAATCTTGGCCGTTTGAAGACAGGCGGACTTCAGCTCTTAGAATTCCCCAGCCAGCAGCCTGGCTGGGAAATTCTGGGAATAAAGTCCACCCATCTTAAAAGTTGCCAAATTTGAAAACCAGGTCTACGTGGATCTTATGGCTTCTTTTAAGAGAAGAACAGAGTTGGAAGGGACCTCGGAGGTCATCAAGTCCAACCCCCCACTCAAGCAGGAGACCTTACACCATTTCTGACAAATGGCAGTTCAATTTCTTCCTGAAAACCTCCAGGGATGAAGCTCCCACAACCTCTGAAGGCAACTTCTGTTCCACTGGTTGATTGTTCTCACTGTCAGGAAATTTCTCATTTCTAGGCTGAATCTCTCCTTGGTCAGTTTCCATCCATTATTCCTTGTCTGGCCTTTGGGTGCTTTGGAAAATAGCTTGACCCCCCTCTTCTCTGTGGCAGCCCCTCAAATATTGGAAGACTGCTATCCTGTCTCCCCTGGTCCTTCTCTTCACTAGATTAGCCAGGTCCAGTTCCTGCAACCGTTCTTCACATGTTTTAGCCTCCAGTCCCCTAAACATCCAACCTAGATACTCCAACATAAATTGCAGAAGAACACTAAATAATGGTGGGAATATCTGGACCAACCTTCGCACTTGGGAGAGCTGATTTGGTTGCACGAGGCCATTGACCAAAGACTTTGGCTTTGTCCCAGAGAAGTTGCATGAGGACTAGCAGGCTGAGCCAAAGAGTTGATGAAAGAGACAGGTCTTGAGCGTGCCTTAGGTTGACACCCTGCAAGAACAGCTCTGAGCCAGATGAAAAATAGACCTGGGTACTTGAGAGACCGCCTGCTGCCAATTACCTCCAATAGACCGATTAGATCCCACAGATTAGGCCTCCTCCGAATTCCATCCGCCGGCCAATGCCGACTGGCGACTACCCGGAGGAGAGCCTTCTCTGTGGCTGCTCCGACCCTCTGGAACGAACTCCCTGTGGAGATTCGGACCCTCACCACCCTCCAGGCCTTCCGCAAAGCCCTTAAAACCTGGCTGTTCCGACAGGCCTGGGGCTAAAGAGCTGTTGCCCCCGTCTCGAATGGTATGACTGTTGTGTGCTTTTAAATTGTGTATTGTTCTGTTCGTCTTTTTTATTCCTTATTTGTACCCCCTTCCCTTGACTTGGATCGTGAGCCGCCCTGAGTCCCCTTTGGGGAAAAGGCGGCATATAAATGAAATAAATTCAATTCAATTCAATTCAATTCAATTCAAGAAGAAAGCTTTTAAAAAAGGCCAGGATGCCAATCCTTTGCCTAAAGATTTGTTCAAAAGAAAGAAGACCCGTAACGAGAGATTAAAAAAAAAAGCCACTTTAATTCTCCCGCAATCCCTTCATCTTTCAAATCTATGGCCTCCGGAATCCCCAAGCCGCATTCTTTAAATAGCAGCCACTACGGGATGTCAACAGTGAAAAGAATCTCTCCTTGCCTCTGCTTGCAAGCTCTCCGGATACAAGGTGTGGTCCAAAAAGCAGCAGGGAATCATTTCGACGTTATTGTGATTCAGGTGGTTTCGAAATGAAAGGAGCGAAAGCCACAGAGGACCTGGCTGGCCTTTCGAAGGTTACAAAATCTTGCTGGTTGCATTTCAGCACCCAAATCAGAGGTGGGTTCCTACTGGTCCGGCCCGGTTCAGCCCGGTTTGGCCGAGTAGGTAGTAACTCAGCCTGCCACCGAACCAGTTCTATCATTGGTGCAGCCATCTTGATTTTCAGCTCTGTGCATGCGCAGAACAATCATTGCAAAAATGTAATTTTTTCCCCTTTTCTAATGTTGCACGAATTCACAGACCTTTTTAGATGCCAAGGCACACAGGTGCACCTTTGCTCGCGCACATGCACAAAATCTTTTGCACGCCAAACCGGCAGTAATGCCGGCAGCAATCCACTCCTGGCCCAAATCTCAAGGAACTGGGAAGGAACATGGGTAGCCGCTCTGTCCAAGATTTTTAAGAAGAGACTGGGCAGTCTCAAATAGAATAGAATTCCTTAATGGCCAAGGGTGATTGGACACACAAGGAATTTGTCTTTGGTGCATCAACTCTCAGTGTACATAAAGAAAATAAAATACATTCATCAAGAAACATAAGGTACCCTTAGTGATAGTCCTAGGTTACTAATAAGCAATCAAATCAAACTAGGGAACTAAATAAAACAATATAAATCGTAAAGATACAAGCAACATGGTTATAGTCATAAGTGGGAAGAGATAGGTACTAGGAAAGATATAGATACTAGGAGGAAAGAGAAGAAGACAGTCTTAGTGAATAGTTTGACAGTGTTGTGGGAATTAGTTGTTTAGCAGAGTGATGGCATGCGGGGAAAAACTGTCTTTGTGCTTGGTTCTGGTGTGCAGTGCCCTATAGATTCATTTTGAAGTGTCGTAGAAATATCCTGATAAAATAACACAGGGAAACCACAAGCAATAAATCTTACTTTAAGATCAGAGGTTTATTGTTTCATGACCAATTTGGGGCATTGAGGGAATTATTTGTTTAGCAGAGTGATGGCATGCGGGGAAAAAACTGTCTTTGTGCTTGGTTCTGGTGTGCAGTGCCCTATAGCATCATTTTGAAGTGTTGTAAAAATATCCTGATAAAAAACACAGGGAAACCACAAGCAATAAATCTTACTTTAAGGTCAGAGGTTTATTGTTTCATGAGCAATTTGGAGCGTTGTGGGAATTAGTTCTTTAGCAGAGTGATGGCATGCGGGGAAAAACTGTCTTTGTGCTTGGTTCTGGTGTGCAGTGCCCTATAGATTCATTTTGAAGTGTCGTAGAAATATCCTGATAAAAAAACACAGGGAAACCACAAGCAATAAATCTTACTTTAAGATCAGAGGTTTATTGTTTCATGACCAATTTGGGGCATTGAGGGAATTATTTGTTTAGCAGAGTGATGGCATGCGGGGAAAAACTGTCTTTGTGCTTGGTTCTGGTGTGCAGTGCCCTATAGCATCATTTTGAAGTGTTGTAAAAATATCCTGATAAAAAACACAGGGAAACCACAAGCAATAAATCTTACTTTAAGGTCAGAGGTTTATTGTTTCATGAGCAATTTGGAGCGTTGTGGGAATTAGTTCTTTAGCAGAGTGATGGCATGCGGGGAAAAACTGTCTTTGTGCTTGGTTCTGGTGTGCAGTGCCCTATAGATTCATTTTGAAGTGTCGTAGAAATATCCTGATAAAAAAACACAGGGAAACCACAAGCAATAAATCTTACTTTAAGGTCAGAGGTTTATTGTTTCATGAGCAATTTGGAGCGTTGTGGGAATTAGTTCTTTAGCAGAGTGATGGCATGCGGGGAAAAACTGTCTTTGTGCTTGGTTCTGGTGTGCAGTGCCCTATAGATTCATTTTGAAGTGTCGTAGAAATATCCTGATAAAAAAACACAGGGAAACCACAAGCAATAAATCTTACTTTAAGATCAGAGGTTTATTGTTTCATGAGCAATTTGGGGCGTTGAGGGAATTATTTGTTTAGCAGAGTGATGGCATGCGGGGAAAAACTGTCCTTGAGTCTAGTTGTTCTGGTGTGCAGAGCCCTATATTGTCGGTTTGAGGGTGAGAAGTTGAAACAATTTAAGTCCGGGATGTGAGGGTTAGGGTTGTACAGATAGTCCTCAACTTACAACATTGAGGGACCGCTCCAAGTTACAACAACACTGGAAAAAGTGACGCACAACCTTTTTTTTTTGCACTTTTTTTTTGCAGCATCCCCATGATAAAAATTCAAACGCTTGGCAACAAGACTCACATTTATGATATTTGCAGAGTTGTGGGGTGTGTGTGTGTGTGTCACATGACCTGCTTTTGCGATCGTCTGACAAGCAAAGTCAGTGGGGAAGCCCGATTCACCCCACAACTATTGCTATTCACTTAACACTGGCGATGATTCACTGAACAGCAGTGACGACAAAAGTCAAACAATGGGGCAAAACTCCCTTAACAAATGTCTTACTGAGCCGCATAAATTTGGGGCTCGATTGGGGTACAAAGTCAAGGACTACTTGTATAGGGTGTCCTGCTTGAGTGGGAGGCTGGGGTTAGACTGTTGTGGCCGCCAGCAGCCAGCGGTGTTGGCAGCAGATTCGGACAATGAGGAGGTTGGTGAAACCAGGTTAGTTCTTGGCTTCAGCTCTTGAAGAAGGGCTATTCTGGCCCACCAGTGGGCAGCGGAGCTGGCAGCAGATTCAGAGAGTGAGGAGGTTAGGGAGGAACATGGGCCAGTCCTGGAGTCTGGAGAAGGCTCTGATGAGAGCTCTGTGTCAGAGGCAGAAAGGGGGCCAGAGCTGTATGCCACTTATCAGCTGCCTTCAGAGTCAGACATCAGTGAGGCAGAAGAACAGCTGGAGCCTGTTCCCAGTGGGCGCATGCACAGAGTTGCCAGACGAAGGTAACAGCTAAAGAACAGGGGTCAACTTGGGAGTAAGTCCACAGGTGGATGATGAATGGCCCATCCCAGAGGGAATAAAAGAGGAGCAAAAGGGGAGTGGAGTTTGCAGGAGACAACTAGTTCACTTAATTGGTTTGTGATCTCTGAGACTCCTTGCCATGCTTTGCAAATATTGGCCTGGCAGCTCTCCAAGCCAGACAAGGTCTGTGACCGTAAATCCTCCCTTGAAAGACTTTGCTGGATGTGAAGGAGCAGAATTCACAGTCAATTAATCAAAGGGGTTTTTTGTCAGGACCAGGAGTTTGCTCCATGCTCTTGGGAAGCCTCAGTCAGATAGACTAGAGGACGTCCAAGGTTCCTTCCAGCTCTTTTCCAATTGAGATTTAAGCCTCTGAGCTCTCCATTGGCAGGGGGTGGGATGCAGGAAGCTCAGCTGGAGGGGCCCTGGGGTTGAGGCAGCCTAGGGGCTTTCAGGCTTTTGACAGCTCCCCCTCCTCCTCGCAACCCCGTGGCCCATGCGATGGATGGGCCCCTTTTAATCCTCTCCTCCGCCAACGGGCATCTTCCCTGGGAATTCCATCCTGCCTCAGGTCCCCTCTTGTGCCCAGCTGTGATGGATGGCGGGCAAGGCTGCCTCCTGACCCCGATCGAGTGCCGTGTTCGGCGCTCGGGGCCGTAATTCATGAGGACCGGCCTTGGCTGCCTTTCGTCCTCCAACAATGGTTGGCAGGCAAGCTCATTCAGGGCCCATTATGAGCGTTTCCACTTTTCTTTGCCTTCCCCAAAGCGAGCCGGCGTGGATGGAATATTAAGGAGACTGCTGGGATCTCACACAATGAAGTGGCCTCTCTTGCCAAGAGTTTATGCAGCTTCCCCCCCCCCCACCCGCTAGGCTGGCAAGCCAGCATTGATAGTCCTGGGGGAGAGGGGGCTGCTGAATTTTTGAAAGAAAAGGAGGGAGAGAGGATAGCTAGAGGGGAGGGAGGGAGAAAGGAAGGAAGGAACTTAGCTATATGGAAGAAAGGAAGGAATTTAGCAAGAAAGAAGGAAAGAAATAGCAATAGCAGTTAGACTTATATACCGCTTCATAGGGCTTTCAGCCCTCTGAAAGAAAGAAGGAAGGAAGGAAGGAAGGAAGGAAGGAATTTAGTTATATGCATTCAAGGAAGGAAGGAATTTAGCTATAAAGAAGGAAGGAGGGAAGGAAGGAATGATTTTAGCTAGAAAGAAGGAAGGAATTTAGCTAGAAGGAAGGAATGATTTTAGCTAGAAAGAAGGAAAGAAGGAAGGAAAGAATGATTTTAGGTATAAAGAAGGAAGGAAGGAATTTAGCTAGAAAGAAGGAAGGAAGGAATTTGGCTAGAAGGGAGGAAGAAAAGAAAGAAGGAAAGAGGGAGGAAAGGAATGGGTTTAACTAGAAGGAAGGGATTTAACATGAAGGAAGGAAGGAATTTAGCTATAAGGAAGGAAAGAAGGAAATTAGTTAAATGGAAGGAAGAAGGTATTTAGCAGGAAGGAAGGAGGGAGGAATCCAGCCATATGTATTCAAGAACCAAGGAAGGAAATATTGCTCTCTTATTTGTTATCTCCCTTTTTCAGTTTCAATAAAAATTCTATATAAACCAATTGGATGGGAATGTGAAAGTCACCTCGGAGTTCCTTGACAATTTAAAACTTTGAATGACACAGGAGTAAGTATGTTTGGTGGGGGGTGGATGTGTGCATAGAGGGAATGGTAAGGAGAAATGACAATATTGCTGGGCGCTCAAAAGCTTCTAAAAATCCCCATCCATTCCCAGAAAGATCTAATTTACTTCCTCCTTTACAAGTTACCTTTGTTCCTATCAAGCAGCTGGGGGGGGAGGGGGGATGGACAGCTGGATCTTTTTCTAAAAAGGGAAAAACCTTTTGAAATTCTATCATCTTCTAAGCTGGTTGAAGATGCAAGGTACTAATTCAAGATAAAGCAGAGCACGTACCAGGTACAGGATGTTTGACAGTATCTTCCCTTTAAAAAAAAAAGCTGTTTCTTTTTCGAGCTTCTTTAAACACACACACAAACACACAAAGCCTATACGCACACAAAGGGTTGCGCAAGCCTAGAAAAGACACACCCACACACCCACACACCACAATCCTGTCCTCTTCCATCCCTCATTCAGAAATTTCCATATGACCACAGAGGGATTGCCAAGGAAACAATACTTCAGACAAAAGTCGATGCCACTGATTCAAACTCTCCCAAGAACACTTAATAGCCCTTAGCAATGAGGCTGAGTCAACCTTGAGTTGGTCAGAATCGAACTGCTGGCAGTCAGCAGAGTTAGGCTGGAATACTGCATTTTAACCACTGGGAGGGAGGGAAGGAAGGAAGGAAGGAAGGAAGGAAGGAAGGAAAAGAGCAATAGCATTTAGACTTATATGCCGCTTCACAGTGCTTTGCAGCCCTCTCTAAGCGGCTTACAGAGTCAGCCTATTTGCCCCCAACAATCTGGGTCCCCATTTTACTGACCTCAGAAGGATGGAAAGTGAGCCAATGGCACTAGCAAGAGCACTCAGACTTATATACCACTTTACAGTGCTTTTCCAGCCCTCTCTAAGCGGTTTACAGAGTCAGCCTCTCTTGCCCCCAACAATCTGGCTCCTCATTTTACCCACCTCAGAAGGATGGAAGGCTGAGTCAACCATGAGCCTGGTGTTCATTAAGTGAGGCATCTCGGGACTGCATCTGACAGTACGGCTTTTTCCATCGTGGACATTCAGTGAATCACCATAGTCATTAAGTGAGACATCATGATCACAATCTGGGACCGTCCCTGCCGGCTCTTCCATTGACTTCCCCACAAATCAAACTAGCATTAAATAACCATAGGTTTTCTCCTGGCCCCACCCACTACTTGCTCTTTGCCACGCCCACTTTTTTCTCCTGGCCCCACCCACTTCTTGCTCTTCACCCCACCACTTCTTTGTCCTAGTCCTGCCCACTTTTTTCTCCTGGTCCTGCCCACTTCTTTGTTTCCAACCAGCCCACTTTTCTCCTAGCCCCACCTACTTCTTTTTCTTTACCCCACTTCTTTGTCCTAGTACCGCCCACTTCTTTCTCCTGGCCCCACCCACTTCTTTCTCCTGGCCCTTCCCACTTGTTTCTTTTCAACCAGCCTAGTTTTCTCCTAGCCCCACCCACTTTTCTCTTAGCCCCACCCACTTCTTTCTCTTCACTCCGCTTCTTTGTCCTAGTACCGCCCAATTCTTTCTCCTGGCCCCACCCACTTCTTTCTCCTGGCCCTGCCCACTTGTTTCTTTTCAACCAGCCCACTTTTCTCCTAGCCCCGCCCACTTTTCTCCTAGCCCCACCCACTTCTTTCTCTTCACCCGGTTCTTTGTCCTAGTACCGCCCAGTTCTTTCTCCTGGCTCCTCCCACTTCTTTCTCCTGGCCCTGCCCACTTGTTTCTCTTCACCTGGCCACTTCTTTGTCATAGTCCCGCCTACTTATTCTCCTGGCCCTGCCCATGTCTCTCTTCACCCTGCTCACTTCTTCTGGCCCCACCCAACCCTTTCTCCTGGCCCCACCCACTTTTTTGAAGTCCATCCCCAAAGGAGAGTGCAAATTTGGTTGCAAAGAAATTACAGTTCCTGTATTCTTCCCCATCTTCCGACATGAAACTTGCTCTTTGGATAATAATCTTTTTTTCTTTGGGAATATTAATTATTAATGCCACTGATAATAAATGGGGTTTGCTAAAAGGCAGAAATACACCACGTAAATACAGAATGGAAGGGAGGGAAAGAGAGGGAAAGAGAGAGAAAGGAGATAGGAGAGAGGGAAGTAGAAGGGAGGGAGGGAGTAGGAGAGGGAAGGTGTGGAAAGAGAGGAGAGGAGAGGGAGAGAGCAAGGGGAAGTAGAGAAGAGAGAGGGTAGAGGGAAGAAAGGAGGTAGGGAGGAGGAGAGAGGGAGAGAGGAGAAGAGGGGAAGATGAAATAGACTATAATATGGTGTATGGAAAGCAGAAGAGCAAATAAAAAATTGAAGAGGCTTAATGGCAAGAGGAATTGATATACTATTGATTATTGAAAAAATGTTTGCTAAGATGTAATGATATATTTTGGATTATATTATATGTATGTTCAAAAATAAAAATAAAAAACTTTTGGCAAAAAAAACCCAACACCCCACTCTTTTCTTCCGGAGTTGGTGGTTCCCAAGCGTTCGAAGTCATTTTAAAAATCCTTCTCGCTGCTTCTACGTGCATAATATCATGCCAAGTCTGCCATTTAATCTTTTGCAATCTGGGCCAGAGGCAGATAAGATGCGGCCATCTGCTTCCCAACCTCTAAATCTCCAACTTTTACACCCAAAATCATTAACATTTGCTTAGTTCACTAAGACAAAAGGCTGCCATGGGCATCAACCTTCCTTGCCACTAATTAACTCACGGTTTGGCAATCTTTCCAGGAGGCAGACATATAAAAGGCTGTTCAATTCACGGGGGGAAAAAATCCCCAGAATATTGCATCCTCTTAATTATTCTACTAAAGATACATGTCAAACCGGGGAAAGGAATCCGGATTTTGTTTCTCCCATCCCAGCAAGATTTCCTAAATTCCCCTTCCCTTTAAAAAATAATAATAATAGTAAGAACGTAATCAGATACCCAACTGGAATGATAAACACTGAATCCAAACACATTTCCTTTTACAGCTTTTTCCTCTTCCCTCCTCATTGTTGATATGAGTGTGGATTGGTGATCACCCGATAGAGTAACAGTTGGAAGGGACCTTGGAGGTCTTCTAGTCCAGTGGTCCCCAACCTTTTTATCGCTGCGGACCAGTCAGCCTTTGATAATTTTACCGTGGCCCGCTGAGCGCGCGCAGGGGTGGGGGGGCATTGTTCGCGACGACACATTGATTGTTTATATATCACGTGCGTACCAGCGCGGGGCTCTCTTCCCTGGAGCCTTTGCGCACGGCCCAGGAGCTTTTGCGCACGGCCCAGGAGCCTTTGCGCTGCAGCGATCATGTCCCCCGGCCGCTGCAGCGATCATGGCCCCCAGCCGCTGCAGCAATCATGGCCCCCGGCCGCTGCGGGCCCGGTGCCAGGTACTCCACGGCCCGGCACCGGTCCGCGGACCGGGGGTTGGGGACCACTGTTCTAGTCCATCCCCCTGCTTAGGCAGGAAACCCTACACCACTTCAGACGAATGGATATCCAATCTCTTCTTTAAAACTTCCAGTGTTGGAGCATTCACAATTTCTGGAGGCAAGCTGTTCCACTGATTCATTGTTCCAATTATCAGGAAATTTCTCCTTAGTTCTAAGTTGCTTCTCTCCTTGATTAGTTTCTACCCATTGCTTCTTGTTCTACCCTCAGGTGCTTTGGAGAATAGTTTGACTCCCTCTTCTTTGTGGCATCCCCTGAGATTTTGGAACACTGCTATCATGTCTCCCCGAGTCCTTCTTTTCATTAAACTAGATGCTTGTCTTGAGGTGACTCTGCAACCATCATAAATATGAGTCAGATGTCCAACCTCTGGACTTTGTGACCATGGGGATGTGCTGTAAGTGTAAAAATGGTCGTGAGTTGCAGTCCTCGCAAGCTCTGTTTTTGCTGGCAGAAGCGCCGCAGGCTGCCCCTTCTCTTGTTTCCAGGGCGGCCTTGCAGGCCAGATGTAAGCCCATGTCCCCCCCTCCCCCGGGCCTTGATTTTGACACCCGTGACTTAAATCAAGACAGGTCAACTTTGGGTCAATCCATAGAGAAACTTCCACACCAACCACGGTTTGATGGGACTTCAGAACTATGCCTCCACCGAGAGCAAATTGGAGCAGAGTGAATGCTAGGCTGTCAGGTGCCTCATCAACTTTAAAAAAAAAAGCTCTTTTCCTTAAGGCAATCACAGGAGCAGCCTTTGCCAAAACAATTTAAAGCAGCTGCAGGGTGGAGAGAGGAAGAGAAAAAAAATACTCAGAATCCTGAGTCCATCCACAAAATCAAAGTACTGAAACCATGCGATAAATACAGCATGTACCGTATTTTTCGGAGAATAAGACGCACTTTTTCCTCCCCTGAAAGAGGGTGAAAATTTGGGTGCCTCTTATTCACCAAATATAGCCAAACACACAAGGCATGGAGGCATGCTGACCTGGCTGTTTCCGATTTGCTGCAAGGACGTGTCAGAGTTTGTAGCGGCAATCACATTCAGAAAGCACACACCACTAACTGATTCAGCAGGATTCATTAACTTTCTCTTTATATATAATGTAACAGATTAAGCAAATATACAATACCAAAAGCAGCTTTTCCAATGATAGTTCAACAGAGGAGAGAAGTTTCACTTTCAGTTTTAGTTTTAGATATCAGCACAGGCTAGATGAGGCTAGAAACAACACCAGAATGTTTCCTTCCTGCCTTCCTTACAGGATTAGCCCTGTGAAGTGGGAAAAACCCAAAATGAGATTTCTTCCAACAACCGGTTCTCCGAACTGCTTATAAAGTTAACAACCAGTTCTCCCGAATAGGTGCGAACCGGCTGAATCCCACCACTGCTCTGCTGGTACACGATGTCTCCGCGCATGCACAGGATCTTTTGCACATGCACAGAGCATCAAAAATGCGTGCAGGTGTGTGGGCAGAGCCTCCAGCCGCTGCCACTACTGGTTCACCCGAGCCAGATAGAACTGCCTGAATAGCACAACTGATTCCTAGGTGCTACAACAGCTATTCAACTTTGCTTTTTAAAAGCGCATGACTGAATCAACCGTCCCATCAAAATTTTTTGGGGGTGGGTGGGTATGCCTTTGAGTCGATCTTGACTCAAGTCAATCTTTTTCTTGGGCTGCCTTAAAACAAGAAAACCAATTCAGCAACCCCCCCCCCCCGCTCCGTTTTGCTTGTAGCATTCGGGAAAGAAAGAAAACCCACAACTATGCATAAGGTATGCTGACAGCTCGCAGCACCTGCAAACCGCAATTAAGCCTCAGCACAATCCATCACACTGCAAAATTCAATGCTAATTACCCTCCCCGCGAACATCTTTAGCACAGCAATGTGTTGAACTCCATAAAAACAATGCGATTTCAAAAGGCGTTTAACGGTGTCAGCAGGAATAACAGGTTCCTATATGAAATATGCTCAGGTGTCTATAAATAACATCGTAACTTTCCAAAAAAATCAGCATCTCTTAACCCTGTTCATTGGGTGTAGAACGCTACACGGTGATTTAGATAGAACTAAGTAGAATAAATAGGAGTAGGAAGGGACCTGGTAGGTCATCTAGTCCAACCCCCTGCCCAATTTTTATTTGAAGATTCAAATAAGCAGCGGTTGGTACACATCGTGGTTTGTCTGGATCTTGAACTTTGGGAACTGGACTGATAAGCTATAAGTAAGGCTGGTTTGGTTTAACCCCAGCTGTTTTACAAACCTGGCCAGCTGTGATTTATTTATTCGATAAATCATGGTCTATTCAATAAATCATGGTTAAGCAATCATTGACAGAAGGGCATTTTCAAATGCTTGTAATCCTTGACTTACCACCACAACAGGACCCCGTATTTCTATGGACATTTATCACATCAGCTTTGCCCCGTTTTACAACCTTTCTTGCCACCGTTGTTAAGTGAAGCCATGCCATTGTTCAGCGAGTAACAAAGTTGTAAAATGAATCCGGCTTCCCGAGTGACTTTGCTTATCGGGAGGTCGCAAAAGGGGATCACCTAACACACACACACACAAACACACACATACAAAAACACCCTGGGACACTGCAACCGTCATAAACATGAATCAGTGGGTAAACGTCTGAATTTTGATCTGGTGACCATGGGAATGCTACAATGGTCGTTAAGGGTGAAAAACAGTTCCCAAGTCTCTTTGTTTTCAGGGCTATTGTAACTTAGAACAATCACTACAGGAACTGTTGCAAGTTGAGGACCAAGTGGGTTTTCAAGTCTCCCCCTGCCCCCACAAAAACGGTTCAGAGAGCAAACACCAGAGAAGGTTTTCAACGGTTGTGGACCGAAAAGGCATGCATAAACCCTCGGCAAATCAAGGCAGAAAAAATTCCACTTAATGACTGTTCATTAATGAGAGAGGAACCTCAAGGGAAAAGAGTCATTAAGTGCATCTGGCAAAATTTGACGGCGAGTTTTATTCCATAATGAGGAAATTGTTCTTCCATCAATTATATGAATCCAGCGAAAAAATTGTCCCTTTTGGTTTCCAGTGAACTCAAGACTGTACCATGCTCAAGATCATTTACTACATTGTTTGACAACCCAAATGATCACAGCACTAAAAAGGGGCCTTAGGACTGCGTCCTCATGCTTATGACCATCCCAGCATCCTCATGGTCATGGGATCAACATTCAGGCACTAAGCAACTGGCTAGTATTTAATCACTAGTACAGGAAATCGAACTGCTGGCAGAATTAGCCTGCAATATAGCATTCTAACCACTGTGCACCATGGATGAATGGTTGGAAGGAAGGAAGGAAGGAAGGAAGGAAGGAAGGAAGGATGGATTTGATGGATGGATGGATGGAAGGAAGGAAGGAAGGAAGGAAGGAGAAAAGGAAGAGCAATAGCACTTACACTTATATGCCACTTCACAGTGCTTTTACAGCCCTCTCTAAGCTGTTTACAGAGTTAGCCTCTTGCCCCCAACAATCTGGGTCCTCATTTTACTGACCTCGAAAGGATGGAAGGCTGAGCCAATCTTGAGCTGGTCAGGATCGAACTCCAGGCAGTGAGCAGAGTCAGCTTGCAATGTTGCATTCTAACCACTGCGCACCATGGATGAAAGGAAGGAAGGAAGAAAGGAAGAAAGGAAGGAAGGAAGGAAGGAAGGAAGGAAGGAAGGAAGGAAGGAAGGAAGGGCAATAGCACTTACACTTATATGCCACTTCACAGTGCTTTTACAGCCCTCTCTAAGCGGTTTACAGAGTCAGCCTCTTGCCCCCAACAATCTGGGTCCTCATTTTACTGACCTCGAAAGGATGAAAGGCTGAGCCAATCTTGAGCTGGTCGGGATCGAACTCCTGGCAGTGAGCAGAGTCAGCTTGCAATGTTGCATTCTAACCACTGCGCACCATGGATGGATGGATGGATGGATGGAAGGAAGGAAGGAAGGAAGGAAGAGCAATAGCACTTAGACTTATATGCCACTTCACAGCCCTCGCTAAGCAGTTTACAGAGTCAGCCTCTTGCTCCCAACAATCTGGGTCCTCATTTGACCCACCTCGGAAGGATGGAAGGCTGAGTCAACCTTGAGCCCGGTGAGATTCGAACTGTTGAATTGCAGGCAGCCGGCAGGCAGGCAGAAGCAGCCTGCAGTACTGCATCCTAACCACTGCACCACTGTGGCTCAAACGAAACATCAACAGTTAGGCGTATTGGACTGGTGGGATGGGGGGCAGAAATGACTTGGGAAAGGAAGCAACGTATTTGTCTCCTTAACAAATTGTCATAGACCAGCCTGGAGTTGCTGCTCCTGATACAGGATTTGCGATTGGCAAATGATTTCAAAGGAAGTTTAAACGGTGTCGTGGGTCTCATAAGGCTGCCACGCCAGATGCTGTAGATGGGATGCCACCCGGGGAAAATCTAACCAAGAGGAAACAATCCAGATGTTTTCAGCATTTGTACGATCCCTGGAAATACTGCGAGGAAATAAACCGTGCTGGTTAATTTTCTAAGAGAGCAGCTTCCCGGAAGGAGAGCTATGAATTCTGCCAGGGAAGAAAAAAGCGCCCCTAAGAAATACAGGCAGTCCTCGATTTAAGACCACAATTGAGCCCCCAAATTCTGTTCTTAAGTGAGACGTTGATTTTGGCCCCATTTGGCGACCTTTCTTGCCCGAGTCATTAAGTGGATCGCTGCAGTGAAGTGAGTAACATGGTTGTTAAGTGAGTTGGGTTGCCTCCACGGACTTTGCTTGTCAGAAGGTCGCAAAACGAGATCACGTGACACCCCCCCTCCGGGATGCTGAAACCGTCATAAATGTGAGTCGGTTGCCAAGCATCTGAATTTTAATCATGGAGGAATGCTGCAACGGCCATAACTGTGAGAAACGGTCATAAGTCACTTTTTTCCAGTGCTGTTGTAACTTACAATGGTCTCCATATTTATAAGGCCTTGGAAAGGCCACACTTGGAATATTTGCATCCAGTTTGGGTCGCCACGATGTAGAAAAGATGTGGAGACTCTACAAAGAGTGCATAGAAGAGCAACAAAGATGATAAAATAGGATAAAATATACAAAGAACAATTGCAGGAACTGGGTGTGTCTAGTTTAATGAAAAGAAGGACTAGGGGAGACATGATAGCAGTCTTCTAATATCTCAGGGGTTGCCACAATAAGAGGGAGTCAAGCTATTCTCCAAGGCACCTGAGGGCAGGACAAGAAGCAATGGGTGGAAACTAATCAAGGAGAGAAGCAACTTAGAACTGAGGAGGAATTTCCTGACAGTGAGAACAATTAATCAGTGGAACAGAATTGCCTCCAGAAGTTGTGAATGCCCCAACACTGGAAGTCTTTAAGACAATGTTGGATAGCCATTTGTCTGAAATGGTATAGGGTTTCCTGCCTAGACAGAGGGTTGGACTAGAAGACCTCCAAGGTCCCTTCCAACTCTGTTATTCTATTCTATTCTATTCTATTCTATTCTATTCTTTATTCTATTCTACTAAATGAACTATTGTAAGTCGAAGGCTACTTGTATGTTTTATTTCTGTCCAACAGCCACCTCCCTAGTCATGTTACCTCATTGACTCTTTTTTAATTATTATTATTATTTTATTTTTAACAACAAACCTGTAAAATATGCACACACCAAACTTACTGACGTACACCACATTTACATAATACAATACGAAGAGGAGCTTCCTGTTCTTTCTAATAGCAATTATCAATCGATTTAATTAATTACATTTAATTTAATTAACCACATTTATATGCCGCCCAATCCCGAAGGACTCCGGGCGGCTTACAAAAATAAAGAGGGGAAAAAAAAGACACATAACGAACACATAACAAAAGAAAACGGTTTAAAATAGCAACACCTCATACATTCATTCTATTCGGGGCTGGACTTCAACAGTGAGGTCAACAGCCCCAGGCCTGCCGGAACAGCCAACTTTTCACAGCTTTCCTGAAGGCGATACCGCTCACCTTATATTATTTCCCCTTCTATTGTATTTCATTTGGATTTCACCATTCTTAACCCTCTTATTTTACTCATAACTATTATTTTTTGAGTTTTGTTATATTCCTTCATTGATCCTTGTTTCTTTCCTCCATCCCCCTATACCATTTATCCCATATCTGTTAGAATTCTGATTCTTCTTTTCCCTCGATTTCTTTAGTTAGTTTGTCCATTTCAGCACAATCCATAACCTTTCTTCTTATTTCGCTTGGAATTAATTTGTTTTTCCATTTCTGGGCCAAGGCAATCCTTGCCGCCGTAATGATATTACATTGACTCTTAACAAACTCAACCATTCAATGATGTTTTGGGCAATTTTCTATGTAAAAAGGGATGTTTTGTTTCTTTTTAAAAGTGTTCCCCTTTTGGATGAAGGAGCTCTTTCTCCCTTTGCTCACCATTCCATGGAAGCCCCAAGTGTGTTGACCGAAGATGACTGTAAAAAAAAGACAACTTCTGGTTCCTCACACCAGAAAGTGACAAATTTCACCCGAAACCACACAGAACTAAGGAAGTGGGGTGGAGAAGCACAAATGAAGTCACATGGCGCCACGTCGGATGTGGCTCATACTAACTAATATGGGATGGCTTGGTCTCCTGATTTTACATCTGAGGAAACGCAACCAAGTGAGTTAGAAAGCCAAAGAGCTTTCTCTGGTGCGTGCCCATGCTTCTCCAGAAGATCTATGCCAGGGATGGCTAACCTTTTTTCAAAAATTGTGCAAAAACTATGGGTGAGCATGCTATCACGCGTGCCTGCCCACCCACCTGAGCATGCACGAGTGACCCCAGGACAGGGGGTGGTGGAATTTTCACCCTCCCCAGGCTCCGGAGGCTTTCCTGAAGCCCGGGAGGGTGAAAACAGCCTCCCCAGGCCCTCCAGCCTTGGGGGACCGCCTGGGGAGGCTGTTTTTGCCTTCTTGAGCTTCAGGAAAGTCTCCGGAACCTAGAGAGGGTGAAAAACAAGCCGAACAGGCCAACCGGAAGTTTGGAAATGAACTTCCTGTTCACCTGTTGGGCCTGTTTTTCATTCTCTCTAGGCTCCGGAGGCTTTCCTGAAGCCTGGGGAGGGAAAGAATGGCCTCCCCTGGTTCTGGCCTCAGGGGGGCTGCCTGGGAAGGCCATTTTCGCCCTTCCCAGGCTTTAGGAAAGTCTCCGGAGCCTAGAGAGGGCGAAAAACAGGCCCAATGGGCCAACCGGAAGTTTGGAAATGAACTTCCGGTTGACCTGTTGGGCCTGTTTTTCATCCTCTCTAGGCTCCGGAGGCTTTCCTGAAGCCTGGCGAGGGTGGAAAATGGCCCAACCGGAAGTTCGGGAATGGCCCCCTACCAGAGAAAATGGAGCTCACGGAGGCTGCATGCTCCCTCTCAAGCACTGTTTTTGCTGGTAGAGATACTGCAGGCCTTGGCTGTTTCCAGGATGGCCCCATGGGCCACATCTAAGCACCCCACAAGCTGCATTTGGCCTGTGAGCCTTTAGTGTGACACCCCCGCTCTATCTCATTTGTGACACTGCCATATTTTTTGGACTATAAGACGACCCGGAGTATAAGACGCACCAAGATTTTGAAGAGGTAATTTTTTTTAGAAAATAGTTTTTGCCCTCCCCAGCCCGCAGTACCACTTTGCAAGTCCTCTCAAGTCCTTTGCGAAAAACAGGATGTGTGGGGCAGGATTTTGGGATGCCACAAATGCTGTATTTAGTGTATAAGACGCACCCAGATTTTCACCCTCTTTTTTGGAGGGAAAAGGTGCGTCTTATACTCCAAAAAATACGGTAAGTCATGTCGGAGAAGAAATGGCAGGACTGGAGGTGGAGTGAAAGGGGGTATCGGCCCGGAATCCTTCTGTCGCCCTCCTGCTCATGTTATCCTCAGCAATAAAACCCCAGTCTTGGAAACGAAGAGAGGAGATATATGGAAACCACAGATGCAGGATTTACAGAATTGTTCAGGCACGACCACATCCGGAGTGTATCAAAAAAATTCCCTGCTTACCCAGACCAGCCACACACACAAAAAACGAGGCAACCCTTCGGCATTTAAGTACTTTTAGCCAAGAGGAAGAATGGATCTCATCTCTGTATCTGAACAGCTTAAGACTAACCAGCTGGCAGCTGTGATCATTAGAGCCATTATGTTTTTAATCTGAATATGTGACGTGTGTGTGTTGGGGGGGGGGAGGGAGGGAAATCCAAGCCAACCACAGCCGGCATGGATACCTATCATACTAGCGGGGGCCAGAAGGCCACCCGGTGTCACGGAAGATACATAAAATGCTTCCGTTGTACAATGTTGCCACACTGCTAAACTCCAAGCGAGGCGAAGTGCCAAGATCTGAGCAAATTGAAACCCGGGCAAGGTATTATTATTCTCGTGGCGTCCACGCCAACAGCTTTGCGTACTTCATTTACACAAAGAACATTGTGAGAATGAATAAAAAGAAAGAAAAAAAGAGCCAAATGCTCTCGGGAGAGGCAGCTCATAGAAATAGAAGGACAAGGGGGTTGATTGGTCTTGATGGAATCGTGGGAAGCCAAGAAGTCCTTCAGCCTAAAAAGCCATCAAGCGGGTCAAGTCAATGACCTCAAGAGGGGGATGAAAAGTCACTACTGTCCAGTGGTGGGATTCAAATAATTTAACAACCAGTTCTCTGCCCCTAATGACCAGCTGGATAGGTGGGGCTCGGTGGTCATGTGACTGGGTGGGCGTAGCCAACTCAAGGTCACTCAGATTGATGGATGCTTCGCCTTAGCTGTTCCAATGTCATAAGGGTTAACCGGAGAGGCAGTTTCTGTAAGCAGGGCAATGAAGATGAGGCTAGAAACAACACCAGAATGTTCCCTTCCTGCCTTCCTTACAGGATTAGCCCTGGAAAGTGGGGAAAAAACAAAAGGAGATTTCTTCCAACAACCGGTTCTCTGAACTACTTAGAAAGTTACCAACCGGTTCTCCCAAATAGGTGCGAACTGGCTGAATCCCACCACTGCTACCGTCCAATGAATGGAGGGGGTAAAAGGTAAAGGTTCCCCTCACACATATGGGCTAGTCATTCACGACTCTAGGGGGCACTGCTCATCTCCGTTTCAAAGCCGAAGAAAGCCAGCGCTGTCCAAAGACATCTCCGTGGTCATGTGACTCAACACCGAAGGCGCACGGAACACTGTTCCCTTCCCACCAAAGGTGGTTCCTATTTTTCTACTTGCATTTTTTTTACGTGTTTTCGAACTGCTTGGTTGGCAGAAGCTGGGACAAGTCACGGGAGCTCACTCCGTTACGTGACAGTGGGGATTCGAACCGCCAAACGTCCGACCTTTCTGATCGGCGAGCTCAGCGCCTTAGTCACCTGAGCCACCGCGTCTCACAAAATGGAGGGGAGGCAGGTGCAAATTCAACACGATCAACATCTGTGGCTAGTGACCTTGATATATAGAGCCTCAGGTTCAGAGACTTGGAGAAACTTTTTATAAGTTTTTTATGGATCCAACTCTTCCAGATTCAAGCAACCAGAACTGCCCCAAGAATGGTTAATTAGTTTTCTTTATTGGCCATCACCACTTTCCAAGAATCTCGCCAGAGCCTCTATTGATATAGCAGTAATGTGACTGCGGCGTTATTATGTATTTCCCTTGGGAAATGGGACGCACGATTCATTTAACAACATGTTGTTTAGCAAGAGAAATGCTGATTATTGATTATGATTGTGCTTGTCGGTTGAGGACTCTCTGTGTTTACATCTATAAAGACGACTCCACAAAACTTCCTAGCGTCCCTTCTCATCCAACAGGTTGCCAACTTCCAACATCTATCTGAGAAGGCCACGAAATAGCAATAGCAATAGCAGTTAGACTTATATACTGCTTCATAGGGCTTTCAGCCCTCTCTAAGCGGTTTACAGAGTCAGCCTATCGCCCCCACAATCTGGGTCCTCATTTTACCCACCTCGGAAGGATGGAAAGCTGAGTCAACCCTGAGCCGGTGAGATTTGAACCGCTGAAGTGCTGAACTAGCAGTCAGCTGAAGTGGCCTGCAGTGGTGCACTCTACCCACTGTGCCACTTCGGCTCTTTGAAGAACTTCAAATAGTCAAAGTCAAGTAAGGGACGTCTTCAGATCTTAAGCTAGATTTGGCCGATGTCAAAGAGATCTCATTGTAACAATCCCCACATCTCGGAATGGAAATTCCCATTGTAAATACACCCAATGAGAATAATTAACTGAAGTGCTAATGAGAGAGTTAAAAATCTGGGGTGCTTAACGATATATAACTATGTAAAATTAGTGTGAGTTTAGCGGGAAACTCTAATCTGGCTCACAACTTTGTCCACAAAATAGACTTTTTTTGGGGGGGAGGGGAGATATCAAATAATGGAATTTTGAAGTATGTATACCACTAAAAAGAGGATCTATGTAAAATCATAAATATGAAAGATGTTTATTGGAATGTAATTATCAATACCAGCAAATACTAAATGAAGTGTGCTCAGATGCTGAAATGCACCATGTAAATTAATTGGAGAGAGTGGAAAGGAACGTTAAGAGGTAAGGAGAAAGAGAGGAGACAGGAGAGAGGGAAATAGAAGGGAGAGGAGAAGTAGGAGAGAAAGAAGGAGTGGAAAGAGGAGAGAGGAGAAGGAGGGGAAGTAGAGAAGAAAGCGATGGTAGAGGGAAGAAAGGAGGTATGGAGGAAGAGGGAGGGAGAGGACGGCGGTGAAATAAGATATAATACGGTATTGAAAGCAGAAGAGCAAATGACGGCTGTTCTGGGTTGATGAAATGATATAATAATGGACAATACAAAAAAAAATCTGTTTAAATGTAATGGTATACTGGTGGTTATATGTATGAAATTCAAATAAAATAAAAAAACTTTAAAAAAAAGGAAATTAAAGAGATCTCAATGTGCTTGAACTACTGTTTCCATAAGCTCTGAAGCTACCAGAACAGAGGTGGGTTCCTACCAGTTCGCACCTATTCGGTAGAACTGGTTCGTCAAATCTACCGAACCGGTTAGAAGAGGTTCTACCAGTGGACACGGAAAGCAGGCCACACCTACAGAAGAGGCTCCAAAAATTTTTGAAACCCACCACTGGTCCTTGGATATGATTATTCTACACTATCATGCTCCTATTTATAAAACTCAGTGCCTCTGTGAAAGGTAAGGATGACTACTGCGTTTGTGGTGCAATCAGAGCATTGCATGTGTTGAAGTTGTTTTAATGCAAACCAAAGATGCCTTTTAAAAAACAAGTTTACATCATATTCTTATGCATGCCAGTGCTGTGTGTGAGGTAATTTAAGGTGGTTCTGACAAGTGTCGCTGGCATCTTCATATCCGGTCACATGGGTGGCAAGCCACTCCCATCTGGTCACACGGGCAGCAAGCCACTCCCACAAAGGAGGCCGCACCCACAGAGTAGGTTCCAACAATTTTTGAAACCCACCCCTGTACCAGAACCATTAAAGATGGATGCTGGGAATTGAGGTTCAACCACATCCTAGAAGACAGTGTCTTCTCTAACTAGGATGGACCATGTCACACAACCTACCCCAGGGCACAAGACCTTCAATTTGAAGTTAGAACAGAGGTCCATTCTTGGCTTTTTATTTCGTAGCGGGAAGGGAGGCGAAATTAAAACAAGTCACCGTTTATGAGAAAGGAACTGATTTGAGTCTGACATTTAAATGATCATTTACAACTTTAAGATGCAAGCTTAGCTTTAAATTAAATTCACTCTGCAGTGTCAATCCTCTCCTTCCCGATGAGTTTCCTTCTTTAAGAACAAACACCCCATTCAGCAGAAGATTTCACGGGCATAATGGGCTAAATAGATAT
The DNA here is from genome assembly GCF_009769535.1 of Thamnophis elegans. Taxonomy (NCBI): domain Eukaryota; kingdom Metazoa; phylum Chordata; class Lepidosauria; order Squamata; family Natricidae; genus Thamnophis; species Thamnophis elegans. Next base: position 8,144,685 of record NC_045554.1, read on the forward strand.
AGGAGTAATGTGACTGCAGCATTATTGTGCGTTAAGTGCAGCTTGCTTATTCTGGACCCAGCCTTTTTTATTGAATTTCTCCTTATAATTTCACCTGCGAACCCATCATCACTCCAGCCACGTAAAAAAAAAAAAGTAGGACAACGGAATGTTTGAACGATTGAAACTTCAGAAGATTCTTTCCATCGAGCCTAAATGAGAAGAGGAAGCTTGGGAAATATTCTAGGTTAAACCTTTTCAAAACAAATCAAACACGCCGCTTTCAAGCTGGTCTGACCTAGACTTCCCAAGAGCATGAAGCAGGCTCCTTGTCCTGACAAAAAAAAACTTTTATTAATTGACTGTGAATTCTGCTCCTTCACATCCAGCAAAGTCTTTCAAGGGAGGATTTACAGTCACCGACCTTATCTGGCTTGGAGAGCTGCCAGGCTGATCTCTGCAAAACTTGGCAAGGACTCTCGGAGAGTCACGAACCAATGAAGCGAACTAATTGTCTCCTGCAAACTCCACTCCCCTTTCGCTCCTCTTTTATTCCCTAAGGGAGGGGCCATTCATCATCCATCTGTGGCCTTACTCCCCAAGTCGACCCGTTCTTTAGCTCTTCCCTTCGTCTGGCAAATCTGCACATGCGCACACTGGGAACAGGCTCCAGCTGTTCTTCTGCCTCACTGATGTCTGACTCTGAAGGCAGCTGATAACTGGCATAGGGCTCTGGCCCCTTCTCTGCCTCCGACATAGAGCCCTCGTCCGAGTCTTCCCCAGACTCCAGGACTGGCCCATCTTCCTCCCCAACCTCCTCACTGTCTGAATCTGCTGCCAGCCACAACACAAGCATTACAGTTTAGGATCTGACACTCACTCCTGCAAAAAAGAAGTTTCTTCTCATTCACAGTTGGGAGGAAATCTATTGGCAGAAGAATGATGACTAGGTGTAAGAAAAGAAGAGAGACTGAGCCAGTGGTCAGTGTTAAGAGAGTAATCAGCCTGGAGCCTTTACAGCAGTGTTTCTCAACCTTGGCAACTTGAAGATGTCCAGACTTCAACTCCTAGAATTCCCCAGCCAGCATTCGCCGTTACACATGGATGCATGCAGGGCGCATGGGGCATGTTCCCCACTTCCCCCCAGGTAATGGTAGGGACTGGCTGCGTTTGCATTTAAATATTTTCGGGGAGGGCTTATTTTAGCGCATGTGCTTATTATCTGGGGAGGACTTATTTTGGGGAAAACAGGGTACCGTTCTTTTAAAAAGCTGTACAGTGGAGATTCCTTGAGTGTAGCCACTGTTTTTCTCTCCCTGCTAATTTTCTGGAATAGGCAATTAGCTTTACACCTCCTTTACACATGAACATACCCAATAATTATTGCATCTCCTTCCCCATTTGTACTTCCTCTTAGTAAATTTTCAGAGTTCCTTCCTCAGCATACTCAAGGTTGCTTTAACTTAGGGTTTTTTTCCACCCTCCTGGCATTCACACCTGGACACTGGAAACAGACCGAAATTCTCCCCGCCCTGGTTTTCAGCGTGCTTTTAATGTTGTGATTTAGATGGCAATGCTTCCCGAGTGAGGATCACAGAGGAAGAATATTACCAATTAATAACAGCAATTATTATCCGAAAGCTGTTATTGGCTCTTTGCAAAACACAATGCCTAACAATGTTTGCACTGATCCGAGAAAGGAATTGTGTGCTTGCTACAAAATAAGAACAAACTGGAAAACATTCATTACCCGTTGGATGTTATTACAGCAACAGTAATTACGCTTTGGAAGTCTGAATCTTCCAGCTGGTGAGGATGGATGGATGGAAGGAAGAAAGGAGGGAAGGAAGGAGGGAAGCAAATTAGTTTATATATATTCAAGGAAAGAATTTAGCAGAAAAGGAGGAAGGAAGGAAGGAAGGAAGGAAGGAAGGAAGGAAGGAAGGAAGGAAGGAAGGAAGGAATTTAGTTACATGTATTCAAGGAAGGAAGGAATTTAGCTAGAAGGAAGGAAAGAAGGAAGGAAAGAGGGAGGGAGGAAGAAATTTAGCAGGAAAGAAGGAAGGATGGAATTTAGTTATATGTATTGAAAGAAGGAAGGAATTTAGTTATATGTATTCAAGGAAGGAAGGAATTTAGCTAGAAGGAAGGAAAGAAGGAAGGAAAGAGGGAGGGAGGAAGAAATTTAGCAGGAAAGAAGGAAGGATGGAATTTAGTTATATGTATTGAAGGAAGGAAGGAATTTAGTTATATGTATTCAAGGAAGGAAGGAATTTAGCTAGAAGGAAGGAAAGAAGGAAGGAAAGAGGGAGGGAGGAAGAAATTTAGCAGGAAAGAAGGAAGGATGGAATTTAGTTATATGTATTGAAGGAAGGAAGGAATTTAGTTATATGTATTCAAGGAAGGAAGGAATTTAGCTAGAAGGAAGGAAAGAAAGAAGGAAGAAGGATGGGAGGGGGAGAGAGAAGGAGGGAAGGAAGGAATTAGGGAAGGAAAGGGAAAACAGATAAATAAGAGAGAAAGAAAGGCAGGGATTGAGGTATAATAAAGGAGAATATTTATAGTTCAGGGTTGAAATAAGAGGTCCTTGCTCTCATTTCAGAGATGTTCTCTGAGGTTGCTTGTTTTCTTGAAGACATTTCATTATACAAACTAGCTAACATCATCAGTGCTAGAAGGGAATGGGGAGGAGAAGAAGGAGGAGAAGAAGGAGGGGAGGAGGGGGAGGAGAAAGAGGAGAAGAATAATCTCCTTTGTTGTTTTCTTGCAGATGTTTCATTATCCAAACTCAAGGTGGCAAACAGAACTAATTCTCCTCTGGAGATCATTTTTTTCCAAAGCGAAAGGCAATAAATACCTCGATGGGGAAACCAGCCAACATTTATTGAGTGAGTTGGCAGAGAAAACAATTGAGAAAATACATCTGCATCCTCTTCTAAATGAAAGTTAGGGGGGAAAACCTGTTTGTGTATGCCTATTTTGTGTGTGTGTGTTTGTGTGTGTGTGTGTGTGTGTGTGTGTGTGTGGAGGGGGGGGAGTGTGTGACTGTCAGATTCACAGCCTATTCTAAGCCATTCTACTACTGCAGCAAACCAAACCTTGGCTGTCAATTTAAAAAATATATATCACACATCTGTTAGCCTGTTTAGGCTTTGTAGCACTCATTTTCACGTATACTTCGCAACTAAGCTAGTGGGAGTTAAGATTTCCTTTTGGAATACGACGTACGAGGCACAAGGAAGGAGTAAACATCGCAGGCAATCAAGTCCCAGGCACATATCTGGTGGGCATGCAAAAAAAAAAAAAATGCAAAGGAATTTTGGCAACGGATTTAGATGTGGTTAAAAAAAAAATGGTTGGAAGAACATTAGAATTTAAACCAGGATTATTTTTATTAGGAATTATAACAGAGGGCCACAGTAAAGGGTCAACATATTTAATACTACACATCAGTGGTGATGATCTCACTTGCATCGATAGGGGGTTCCCTACCCGATCCAGCCGAAGTAAAAAACTAAGCACAAGGGCTCCCCCTCACCACCAACTGTTCCCAACCCACCCACCTCCCCCCACTGATATGAAAAGCCTTTATGCAAAAGAAAAACGAAATGCACAGGTACAGTCTAGGTGGTACCTTGCTCAATAGTAGCGACTGTGAGAGGGATCTTGGAGTCCTAGTAGACAATCATTTAAATAGGAGTCAGCCGTGGGCAGCAGCTGCCAAAAAAGCCAACACAGTTCTAAGCTGCATAAACAGAAGGATAGAATCAAGATCATGTAAAGGGTTAATACCACTTTATAATGCCTTGGTAAGGCCACACTTGGAATACGGCATCCAGATTTGGTCGCCACGATGTAGAAAAGATGTGGAGTGCAGAGAAGAGCAAGAAAGAGGATTAGGGAACTGGAGGCTAAAACAGATGAAGAACGGTTGCAGCAACTGGGTATATCTAGTTTAATGAAAAGAAGGACTAGGGGAGACATGATAGCAGTCTTCCAATATCTCAGGGGCTGCCACAAAGAAGAGGGAGTCAAGCTATTCTCCAAAAAACCTGAAGGCAGGACAAGGAGCAATGGGTGGAAACTAATCAAGGAGAGAAGCAACCTAGAACTAAGGAGAAATTTCCTGATGGTTAGAACAATTAATCAGTGGAACAACTTGCTTCCAGAAGTTATAAATGCTCCAACACTGGAGGTTTTTAAGAAGATGTTGGATAACCATTTGTCTGAAGTGGTGTAGGGTTTACTGCCTCAGCAGGGGGTTGGACTAGAAGACCTCCAAGGTACCTTCCAACTCTGTTATTCTCTTCTCTTCTCTCCTCTCCTCCCCTCCTCTTCTCTCTCTTCTCTCCTCTTCTCTTCTATTCCATTCAATTTTTCCTCTATTCTATTCTATTCTATTCTAAATACCCAACAGGGAAAAAAAATAGCAACTGATGAGTGGGAAAAATCTTGATGTCTCCGCCACAAATACATCCCAAAATAATGAAGTCTCCAAAGAGGGCTTCTAAAAATAGAGAGCTCTATTATAAAGCGGTTCCTTCCATCATCGCTTCTTAACTAGGCTCTCTGCAACTAAGCTCCAGGGATCAGGCTGCCTTCGGGGAGCCATTGCCTAACAAACCTCGAAGGGAATGAGGCATCGTCGAGAACAACTCTATCACACTATCTCTCTCTCTCTCACACACACACACAGACAATTTCCCCAGGCTCCCAAAAGCAGTGCTTGGCTGCCTATTTCTAGCACAACAAGCAAAGGGCAGGCAGAATGAATATAGATCTTGGTCATTTTGGAGACCATCCGGTTCAGGAGACCTTCGTACCTGATGTTTCAGGAAGGGAAGGAACTACCCTCCAGATCTGAAGGTAATGTCCCACCATGGTTGAAGCGAAGGGGGAAGAAAAGGAAGTGACTCCTAGGAAGTCCCAAGGCCCCACCATCGAGGAGATCCTGGTCCATTCAGATTAAGCCCAGATGGGAGAGGGGCATGGAGCAAACCTTCTTCAAGGCCAGAATCAGAGACGAAATGTTACCAGCTTGGACTGGTTTGCCCGAACCAGTAGTAAAAAAAAATGCTACTGATTCAGGCAAAGCAGTAGTTCTGATGATCAGCTGTGCAACAATCAGCTGTGCTGCACAGCTGATTGTTGGAACTACTGGTTCCCCCGAACCGGTAGCATTTTTTATTACTGGTTTGGTTCCGACAATCAGCTGTGCCGTCCGATTTAGAAATCGCATGGTATAGCAAATTGTCGCACAGCTGATCATCGGAACTATTAGTTCGCCCAAACCTGTAGCAATTTTTACTACCAGTTGGGTTCTGACGATAAGCTGTGCAACGATCAGCTTTGCAGCACCATTTAAAAGTCGCATGGCACAGCTGATTGTTGTACAGCTGATCTTTGGAACTATTGGTTCACCCGAATCTGTAGCAATTTTTACTACCAGTTTGGTCCCGACGATCAGCTGTGCTGTCTGATTTAGAAATCACATGGTACAGCAAATTGTCGCACAGCTGATCATTGGAACTACCACTCCATCCGAACCTGTAGCAATTTTTACTACCGGTTTGGTTCTGATGATCAGCTGTGCAATGATCAGCTGTGCGGCACGATTTAAAAGTTCCATGGCACAGCTGATTGTCACAAAGCTGATCGCCCGAACTACCAGTTCACCCAAACCAGTAGCATTTTTTTACTACCGGTTTGGGTGAACAGGTAGTTCCAACAATCAGTGCCTGCGGTGTCCATGTCTGGAGCGCATTCACACACAAAGCGAACCAGTAGCAGACTTCAGAACATTTCACCCTTGGCCAGAACCTCCAACTGCCAAGATACGGGTAGCATCCGTTTTTTCCCCCAAGTTTTAAAAAGTTTTTATTAAGTATAAAAAATCCAATGTCTACATAAACGGAGTACAGTTACATTTGAAAAATAGTCATCATAATAAAAACAGTAATATTCATACCATTAATATTGATCGCATAATAAGAGTAGTGTTTGCTTATCCATTTCAGTGGGCCTTCCTTATGTAATTAATCATTCTCCTGAGGAGGAAGAAACTCAATACTTTTCAATATGGGATTTGTTTTATCAATGGCTAACTAGCAGAAACAGAAGTTAGAAACATAGAAGCATAAGGGAAGGATTACATGTTAATCTATCCATTTCTATACATTCTAGTATTTTTTTTTTCATATTACATGTTCCTCAATAGGGATCTCTCCATTTTTCCACTTCTGTGCTAACAGAATTCTAACTGCTGTTAACACATGTTAAATTAAATATGCATTCCCTTTATTGTATTTTTCTGGTAAAATACCCAATAAACAGGCTGGTTGGGGAATTCTGGGAGTTGAAGTTCACAGGGTCTGAAAGTGGCCATGTTTTGAGAAATATCACTTTATCTTGGCCATTCTAACCGGGGCAGTTCCCATCATCCCCAACTCCCAGAAAGCCCCCACAGCCGGTCTCATCACTGCCAGAAAGCCATTAGCGCAACCGCCCGAGGGAACATCAAAGGCAGCTTGTACGTTTCCTCTGAAATACTTCTAAGAGGAAAGAAAAAGGGGGAAGCCACTTTCATCCTTCCCACCGTCATTGCTTCTCTTCCTTGTTCCTTTTTTCAGCTGGCCTAATGCATGCCCATTCTGCGAAGGTCAATAGCAAGGTTTCCATCGCTGGGTTGCCAGGAAAAAAAAAACAATTGTGGAAAACAGGTAGCCTGGCTGATCAAAAACTGCCTTGCCAGATTACTCAGCAGTCGGAATAGAATAGAATAACAGAGTTGGAAGGGACCTTGGAGGTCTTCCAGTCCAACCCCCCTGCTTGGGCAGGAAACCCTACACCACTTCAGACAAATGCTTATCCAATCTCTTCTTAAAAACTTCCAGTGTTGGAGCATTCACAACTTCTGGAGGCCAGTTGTTCCACCGATTAATTGTTCTAACTCTCAGGAAAATTCTCCTTAGTTCTAAGTTGCTTCTCTCCTTAGTTAGTTTCCACCCATTGCTTCTTGTCCTGCCCTCAGGTACCTTGGAGAATAGTTTGTCTCCCTTTTCTTTGTGGCATCCCTTGAGATATTGGAAGACTGCTGTCATGTCTCCCCTAGTCCTTCTTTTCATTAAACTACACATACCCAGTTCCTGCAACCGTTCCTCATATGTTTTAGCCTTCAGTCCCCTAATCAATACAATACAATACAATAGCAGAGTTGGAAAGGACCTTGGAGGTCTCTTCAATGCGTGGACTTCAGCTCCCAGAATTCCCCAGCCAGCATTCTCCAAACATCTTCAAGATGCCTAGATTGGGAAACACTGTCCTAGACTTAGTGAGGACGTCACCTTGGATGCTTCTATACAATAGCAGAGTTGGAAGGGACCTTGGAGGTCTTCTAGTCCAACCCCCTGCCTAGGCAGGAAACCCTATACTGTTTCAGACAAATGGCTATCCAACATCTTCTTAAAGAGTTCCAGTGTTGGAGCATTCACAACTTCTGGAGGCAAATTCTGTTCCTCTGATTAATTGTTCTCACTGTCAGGAAATTTCTCCTCAGTTCTAAGTTGCTTCTCTCCTTGATTAGTTTCTACCCACTGCATCTTGTTCTACCCTCAGGTGCTTTGGAGAATAGCTTGACTCCCTCTTCTTTGTGGCAGCCCCTGAGATATTGGAAGACTGCTATCATGTCTCCCCTAGTCCTTCTTTTCATTAAACTAGACACACCCAGTTCCTGCAACCGTTCCTCATATATTTTAGCCTCCAGTCCCCTAATCCTCTTTGTTGCTCTTCTCTGCACTCTTTCTACAGTCTCCACATCTTGGCAGACAAGGTTCCGACAACATGAGGAAGCCTTTAAGCACAATTATGATAACAGATGCCGATTCAGTACAGGATGGACTAAACTACTTTTTTTGTTAAACTCGAGCACAATAAATAAATACGTAAAAATGTTCCAGACAAGATTGGGATTCTATAGTGCTTACCCTGGCAACAAAAGTGCAGGGTATATTCACTTCTGAATAATATAGACCAGGAGTGTCCCACCTTGGCAAGCTATGGACTTCAACTACCAGAATTCCCCAGCCAGTCAGTATATCTCCATCAGGGTCATTTTATTTACACTGTATAGGTTCTAGACGACATTCTTAAAAGCAGAGACATCACCCTGCCAACAAAAGTGTGTCTAGTCAAGGCTATGGTTTTCCTAGTTGCAATGGATGGCTGTGAAGGTTGGACCATAAGAAAGGCTGAGAGCCAAAGAATGGAGGCCTTTGAACTCTGGTGCTGGAGAAGACTCCTGCGAGTCCCTTGGACTACAAGGCCATCTAACCGGTCAGTCCTAGAGGAGATCAACCCTGACTGCTCTTGAGAAGGCCAGATCCTGAAGAGGAAACTCAAAGGCTTTGGCCACCTAATGAGAAGGAAGGACTCCTTGGAGAAGAGCCTGATGCTGGGAAAGATGGAGGGCAAAAGAAGGAGGACTGCAAGGCCATCCAACAGGCCAGTCATAGAGGAGATCAACTCTGACTGCTCTTTAGAAGGCCAGATCCTGAAGAGGAAACTCAAATACTTTGGCCACCTAATGAGAAGGAAGAAGGACTCCCTGGAGAAGAGCCTCATGCTGGGAACGATGGAGGGCAAAAGAAGAAGGACTGCAAGACGATCCAACCAGTCAGTCCTAGAGGAGATCAACCCTGACTGCTCTTTAGAAGGCCAGATCCTGAAGAGGAAACTCAAATACTTTGGCCACCTAATGAGTAGGAAGGTCTCCCTGGAGAACAGCCTTATGCTGGGAACGATGGAGGGCAAAAGAAGAAGGGGATGACAGAGAAGGAAGTGGCTAGATGGAGTCACCGAAGCAGTTAGCATGAGATAAAATGGACTCCAGGGGATGGTAAAGGACAGGAAGGCCTGGAGGAACGTGGTCCATGGGATCGGGATGGGTCCCTTGGATACAACCTAGGAGGAGACATTTTCTGGCCATGAGAAGAATTAATCAATGGAATACCTCGCCTGCTGTGGTGGTGGATGCTTAGGTGGCCAAAGAGCCGAGGTGGCGCAGTGGTTAGGGTGCAGTACTATAGGCCACTTCAGCTGACTGTCATCTGCAGTTCAGCAGTTCAAATCTCACCGGCTCAAGGTTGACTCAGCCTTCCATCCTTCCGAGGTGGGTGAAATGAGGACCCAGACTGTGGGGGCGATATGCTGACTCTGTAAACCGCTTAGAGAGGGCTGAAAGCCCTATGAAGCGGTATATAAGTCTAACTGCTACTGCTACTGCTACTATCACTGGAGGTTTTCCAAAATAGATCAGACAATCCTTTGACTGGGCTGATACCAGGCCTCCTGCTTTGAGCAGAGGGGGTTGGACTAGAAGACCTCAGAGGTTCCTCCCAGCCCTGTGATTCCACAAGGATTCCAGGAACTGGTTTGCAAATGGCAAGGCTAAGGATGGGAACGAGATCCGATCACGGGACCACCGCAAAAATGTGCCTCTGTTATTTATCACAATTATGGTTTTGTTTCCGGCGTCTTTAAACTCCCCCTTTCAGACAAGCTGGAAACGCTTTCTTGACAAGGCAGCCGGAGCTCGCAATCATCATAGACTCTATCTGAAAATTTAAAACAGTTTCTGCAGAATTACAGGAAACGGCAGTCAACTGGAACGGATTAAGTGCTTCCTATCTTTCTTTCTTTCTTTAAAAAAAAATACGATAATGAGAGCAAGACAGATGGGGATCTTGAGAAATGATTTGGGGGATCAGGGGGAAGAGGGAGGGAACAGAGGTCTTTTCTAAAAGCCAGGACTAGGGAAAAATAGATTCCAGCAAGAGAAATGTTCCCATCGTTGGCTTCAATCAGCAATAAGAAAGCAAGTCAGCTGATGGTCAACTTTTGCATTCAAATCGCTGGATGAACTGCCTGGATGATCCATTCTTCAGCTTAGCCTGAGCAGCTAGATTTCTCTCTTAGGGGAGCCAAAGGCCTTTACCAAAGGCTGAGGAAGCTTTGACCATGCGCAGCTCAGTTATGTCTAGTTACTGAAAAGAAGAACTAGGGGTGACATGATAGCAGGGGTTGCCACCAATAAGAGGGAGTCAAACTATTCTCCAAGGCACCTGAGTGTAGAATAAGAAGTAATGGGTGGAAACTAATCAAGGAGAGAAGCAACTTAGAACTGAGAAGAAATTTCCTGACAGTGAGAACAATTAATCAGTGGAACAGCTTGCCTCCAGAAGTTCTGTATGCTCCAACACTGGAAGTCTTTAAGAAGATGCTGGATAGCCATTTGTCTGAAACAGTATAGGGTTTCCTGCCTAGGCAGGGGGTTGGACTAGAAGACCTCCAAGGTCCCTTCCAACTCTGCTATTGTATAGAAGCATCCAAGGTGACATCCTCACTAAGTCTAGGACAGTGTTTCCCAATCTGGGCATCTTGAAGATGCGTGGAGAATGTTGGCTGGGGAATTCTGGGAGCTGAAGTCCACGCATTGAAGATTGACCATGCATTGAATTCTGGGAGCTGAAGTCCATGCCTTGCCCAGATCGGGAAACCCTGTTCTAGATGCCCACAAGGAATTGGCCTATCGTACCATCCCTTTCTTCAGCAAAGGGGAATCAACCTAACCAGTGATGAAATTCAATTTTTTAAAACTTCCGGTTCTGTGGGTATGGCTTGGTGGGCGTGGTGTGGCTTGGTGGGCGTGGCAGGGGAAGGAACTGCAAAATCTCCATTCCCACCCCACTCCTGGGCCAGCCAGAGATGGCATTTGCTGGTTCTTCGAACTACTCAAATTTTCCGCTACCGGTTCTCCAAAACCTGTCGGAACCTGCTGGATTTCACTCTTGAACTTAACCCAGACAGAGGAGGAATGTGATTAGGAAAATATTAGAATGTGCAGAAATGAACAGATTGACACTGGGTATCAAAGAGAAAGAACACACCAATTATTATACAATTTGGGAATCTTTTTACTGATGGTTAGAGGACATAAGAATTAATGGGATTGTTATAATAGTAATAGTTAATATAATGTATTAATAGTCAATATAACTAATAAATTAAGTTAAATAAATTACAAATGGGATTGTTATAATATTAATAGTCAATATAACATGTTAATAGTCAATATAACTAATAAATTAAGTTAAATACATTACAAATGGGATTGTTATAATATTAGATACTTAATGTATTGGAAATTAAGTGAAGATGAGATTAAACAATGAATAAGATTGTCTGTTTTAATGTTGACACAAAATATTTGTACCCAGGCGACACATTGGTTAATGGAAAATGGCTTGTTTATATAAAAATAAAATAAAATAATAAAAAAGGGGGGAATCGCAGGAGAGATTCACAAAGTGAATATATGGGAGGGAGGGGAGACATACTGGCTGGGGAATTCTGGGAGTTGAAGTCTAACATATCTTCAGGTTGCTGCCCAAGTTGAGAAATACTGGTCTAGGATCGGGCGCAAAAATTCACAGGAGGATCTAGATGAAGTCCACCCCTGCTTTCCACCTCCTCAAAAATCTACCCCATACAGGCAGACAATTTTAAGAACGTCCATCCTCAGACGTCAATCTCGACAAGCAAACGATGTATAAAAGGGAGTCATTAACATTCTACATTGAACGCCCACATTCCCAACCATTGGTGCCAAAACTAGACATAAACCAACATCAAGTTCAGTTGTCAATGCTCCCCCATGCCTGACCAATGAACAACCCCAACCCGTAGCCGGATTCTCTAGTTTGCCTCCAGATTTAAACCAGGATTTATTCCGAGGCGGGGGGGGGGGATAACTCATTTTTGTGCTATATTTCAGTCCTTCGACATTTCCATGTTATCGAGGGAATTTAGGGCAGGGGGAAAAATAATCACGGATGCATGGAAGTGCCACCAAAGTGTCAGGGAAATAGCCGGCATCTATCTATCTATCTATCTATCTATCTATCTATCTATCTATCTATCTATCTATCTATCTATCATCTATCTATCTATCTATCTATCTATCTATCTATCTATCTATCTATCTATCTATCTATCTATCTATCTATCTATCTATCTATCTATCTATCTATCTATCTATCTAGGCGGCAAATAAATGTTATTAAACTTGCAAACTATCTATCTATCTATCTATATCTATCTATCTATCTATCTATCTATCTATCTATCTATCTATCTATCTATCTATCTATCTATCTATCTATCTATCATCTATCTATCTATCTATCTATCTTTCTTTCTTTCTCTGTCTCTCTCTCTCTCTCTCTCTCTCTCTCTCTCTTTCGCTCTCTCTTTCCCTCTCTCTCTTTTTCTCTCTCTTTTGCTCTCTCCCTTTCTCTCTCTCTCCCTCTCTCTCGCCAGAAATGCAAGTTGCAGAAAGCAGAGTAGCCCTCGAGTTAAAAAGAGCAGCGTTCAAGCCAAACCGACATGGAGCGGACAAGCAGCTAGCCTACATCAAGAGGTTGTATAAACCTTGCCTGAGTTAGCACCGGGGTAGGGCAGCGACCCAGAACACCAGCTTAGCTCGATAAATAAACGTGTTTATGGGGCCGCCATCCCGAGATAAGAAGTGTTTTGGTTGTAAAGGAGAACGTGAAAGAACGCAGTTCGTTCTACACCGTTCCTCGCCTTAGTAAGATCCCATCGAGCTTCAGATTTAATTAACTGGAGCGGTTTCTCTCTCTCCCCCCCCCCCTCTCTCTGTCTTTCCCTCTCTCTCTGTCTGTCTCTCTCTTTCCATCCTTCTCTCCCCCCCTCTCTCCGTCTCTCTCTGTCTGTCTGTCTATCTCACTCTCTGTCTGTCTGTCTATCTCACTCTCTGTCTGTCTGTCGGTCTCTCCCCGCTGCTAGGCTAGTTTCGAACATTTTAAGGAAGCCCGAGCAACAGATCAACAGAGTTGGAAGGGACCTTGCAGGTCATCTAGTCCAACCCCCTGCCCAAGTAGGAGACCTGTAAGCAGGCAGAACCCACCCACCCACCCACCGACCCCCAGTCCCCCAAATAAGTGCTTTGTTAACCAACTAAGCATCTCTTAGGAATCTTGCATTGTCGCCTTCTTGGACCAGCCGCCCCCCGCCCGGGGGGAGGGCGCTTTGGGGAGGATTTGGAAAGTCTACGACTGGGGGGGGGGTAGAAGCTGTCTCCAAGCGGTCGAGCCCCCCTCCCCCTCCGCCCTGCACCGTCCAAGGCAGTGGGCCCAAGTGGGGGGGCAGAGAGCCAAGGTTACCCCCCCCCCCCCACTATCCCGCCAGGGAAGCCCACCGTCCTTCCCCCCAAGGTTGCGCCCGGCGGCAGCATCCTCATCCTCCCGGCTCTGGCGCGAAGGGGGTTAGAATGGGGAGGGGGTCAGTCCAGGAAACCCCCCCACCGACCCCCACCCTCCACATCCCTGGGAAGAGCCTCTCCCCCGCTTCCCCGGCTTCCCCCTGGCGCCCCTTTCCCTCCCCGCCCGTCTCCGCGGGGCAGCCGCCCCTCACTCACTCACCATCACCGCCTTGCCGCGGAAAGCGCCGGCGGCGCGGCGGGGTTGCGGCGCCCGGGGCCCGTCGCGGCTCTCTAGGTCGCGCTTCTCTCGCCGGCGGCTGCTGCTGCTGCTGCTGCTGTGGCCGGAGCGGTTGCTGGCGCTGCTGCCGGCCAGGCTGCCTCTCCGCGGAGGCGGCTGCTGGTGCTGCTGGTGCTGGTGCCGCTGCTGCTGCTGCTGCTCGTCGGCCGCATCCAGGCTGCTGAAATTCCAGACCAGCAGCGTTTGCACCAGCAGGACGGTGAGCGCCAGCAAGAGCGCCGAGTGCGAGCGCCGAGCCAGCCGGCGGCCGCACGGAGAGGCCACCCCGGCCGCCGCCGCCGCCGTCGTCCCCGCCGCCGCCGCCACCATCGCGCAGCGCGAAGCTTCGCCTCTTCCTTCTCCTTGCCCGGCCGCTGCCAAACCAGCCAGCCCGCCAGCCGACGCCGACGCCCGGGGTTTTGCAGGCGGCGGGCGAGACGTCAGCAGGAGGCGGAGAAGAAGGAGAGGCGAGCGCAGGCCCGGCGCTGGGGCAGCCCCCTCCTCGCCCGCCGTTGGAGGGATGGGAGGAGAAGGAGGAGGCGGTGGGCCAGCGGGAGGAGGAGGAGCCGCAGCAGCTGCTCCCGAAGCCCAGCTATTCTCCAGGTTGGAGGGGTGGATGTGTGGGAGGGGGGTCTGGACGCGCGTGGGTATGTCCACACGTGACGGGGTTCTGTCTCTACGCCATTCAGATGGCTTGAAGGGGATTGGGGGATCTCGCGTGTTAACCACGCCGCCAGTTGCTCCCCGAGTCGAGCACTATGTGGGAGGGGTGGATGTGTGCCGGAGGCTGGACGCGCGTGGGTATGTCCACACGTGACGGGGTTCTGTCTCTACGCCATTCAGATGGCTTGAAGGGGATTGGGGGATCTCGCGTGTTAACCACGCCGCCAGTTGCTCCCCGAGTCGAGCACTATGTGGGAGGGGTGGATGTGTGCCGGAGGCTGGACGCGCGTGGGTATGTCCACACGTGACGGGGTTCTGTCTCTACGCCATTCAGATGGCTTGAAGGGGATTGGGGGATCTCGCGTGTTAACCACGCCGCCAGTTGCTCCCCGAGTCGAGCACTATGTGGGAGGGGTGGATGTGTGCCGGAGGCTGGACGCGCGTGGGTATGTCCACACGTGACGGGGTTCTGTCTCTACGCCGTTCGGATGGCTTGAAGGGGATTGGGGGACTCGCGTGTTAACCACGCCGCCAGTTGCTCCCCGAGTCGAGCACTATGTGGGAGGGGTGGATGTGTGCCGGAGGCTGGACGCGCGTGGGTATGTCCACACGTGACGAGGTTCTGTCTCTAGCCATTCGGATGGCTGACAGGGGATTCGGGGACTCGCATGTTAGCCACGCCGCCAGTTGCTCCCGGAGTCTAGCTATTCGCTATGTTGGAGGGGTGGATGTGTGTGGGGGAGGGTCTGGACGCGCGTGGGTATGTCCACACGTGGCGAGGTTCTGTCTCTACACCATTCGGATGGCTGGCAGGGGATTGGGGAACTCGCGTGTTAACCACGCCGCCAGTTGCTCCGGGAGTCTAGCTATTCGCTCAGTCGAGTGTGTGTGGGTGTGTGTTGTGTGCTTGGACGCGCGTCGGTATATCCATACGTGACGGGGTTCTGTCTCTACGACACTGAGATGGAGGGCAGAGGCTTGGGGTACTCGCGTGTTAACCCCGCTGCAGCTGCTCCCGAAACCTAACTGGTGGCACCTCTCTCGCTCTGTATGCGTTTAAGCGCCCTTACTATTCACACCTGACGGGGACTGCCCTTACCCACACTGATGGCAGGGACAGGTTTCGGGATCGCCCTGTGCGCTGGCCAAACCTCAGCGGCAGCTGGTCTCAAAGCCCAGGTGGTGGAAGGTGTGTGTGTGTGTGTGTGTGTGTGTGTGTGTGTCTGTCTGTCTTGACACGCGTGTGTAGGTTCACACATGACGGGGACTCTGCCTCTACCCCACCCGGATGCCGAAGGGGGCCGCTGTCTCTAACCCACACTGTGAAGGGGGCCGCTGTCTCTAACCCACACAGCGACTTGGAGTACCCTTAAACACTTAAGCTTTCTGGATCGAAGCACGACTGTGTGAACGTGGACCATCCATCTCTGGGCTTCCCAGCCGCCTGGCAGAGTCTGGGCTCCTCTGAACGGTTGGATGTTAGTTCCAGAAATAGATCATCATCACTCCTGGTCCAGTACTGCCAACTGCTGGTGGGGAAGAGCCTAGAAGCGGGCAATGTGTATTTTTAAATTTTTAAAAAAGTTTATAAATATGTATAGATCTTGGGCTCTCCCCTTGGTGGCCTTGACTGACCTGAAAAGGTCAGACTTGGGTGAGACCGATGGATAAGGCACCACTAGGAAACCCAGCAAGTGTAGAGTGGAAATTGAAGTTTGGTTTCGAGTTTCGAGTTTAATAATATTTGTATGCCACCCACTCCCATTGGGACTCTGGGCGGCTCACAACAAGACAAAAGAAACATTTAAAAAAATTTATTCTTAAAATTTAAGAATAAAAAATACAATTAAAAGTCCACATCATCCATTCCATCTAAGCGGGGCTGGACAGCCCCAGGCCTGCCGGAACAGCCAGGTCTTGGTGGCTTTACGGAAGGCCGGGAGAGTGGTAAGGGTCTGGATCTCTACGGGTATATCGTTCCACAGGGCCGGCACAGCTACAGAGAAGGCCCTCCCCCGGGGGGGCCGACAGCAGGCATTGTCCAGTTGACGGCACCCGGAGGAGGCCCAACCTGTGCGATCTTGTTGGTTGTTGGGAGGTAAGTGGCAGGAGGCGGTCTCTCAGGTAGCCAGGTCCTAAACCATGTAGGGCTTTAAAAGTAACGACTAGCATCTTGAAGCGCGTCCGGAGACCAATGGGGAGCCAGTGCAGCTCGCGGAGGATAGGTGTAACATGGGTGTATCTAGATACACCCCATATCGCTCACGCGGCTGCATTCTGACCAATTGTAGTCTTCGAACACTACAGAAGAAGACATTAGCTCCCACTTTCAAGATTGTGGCCAAGAAAAAGAGAGATTCAACCTACCAATCCATGGAACAGAAGTTGCCTTCAGAAGTTGTGGGAGCTTCATCACTGGAGGCTTTCAAGAAGAGACTGGACTGCTACTTGTCAGAAATATTGTAGGGTCCTCCTGCTTGAGCTCGGGGTTGGACTAGATGATCTATAAGGTCCCTTCCAACTCTGTTATTCTGGCACAAGGTCCCTTCCAACACCGTTAATCTGTTAAAGCTTGCCTTCAAAAATTGTGGGTGCTTCATCACTGGAGGCTTTCAAGAAGAGACTGGACAGCCATCTGCCAGAAATGGTGTAGGGTCCTCCTGCTTGGGCAGGGGGTTGGACTAGATGACCTACAAGGTCCCTTCCAACTCTGTTAATCTGTTGTTGAAGCTTGTTGCCTTCAGCCATTGTGGGAGCTTCATCACTGGAGGCTTTCAAGAAGGGACTGGGCCGCCAACTGTCAGAAATGGGCTAGGGTGTGGTGCTTGAGTAGGAGGTTGGACTAGATGACCGACAAGGTCCCTTCCAACTCTTGTGATTCTACTCTATTCTAAAATGAACCAAAATCACTCCAACTCTGAACTTGAAGGAGATGATGTAACCCTAGGCAATTGTGGGCTAATGTCAAGGAGACTGGTGTTTCACTTTTGTTTTTAATAAAGGGGAAATGTAGGATACAGTGTGTATTTTAATACAAATGTTACATTTTACCTTTAAAAAGTATCAGATTCTTGTGATGAGAAGCTTTGTAAATCCAGGACAATCAAATGGGAGCCATAAATAGGAATCAAGAAGAATAAAGAATTGAGGAGAATGCTCAACTGCTTTCATTTTTTGTTGTTGTTGATAAGGGTAAAACATATATAAATGTTTATTTGGGTGGATCAGGGGGCAGTAACCTGTGGCTCCGGAGCTGCATGTGGCTCTTTCATCCCTCTGCTGTGGCTCCCTGTTGCGGGTCCGATCCACTATTGATAGGGCTTTTGGTTAGGACAGTTAGAGGAAAAAGGACGCCGCGCTAGGAGGAGACTCTATGGTGGGGGAACCGGACTTCCGGTCAGCTCCAGAATTGAACAGGGGGCTTCCGGTTAGGACCTTAGTGGCTCTTTGAGGGTTTAAGGTTGCCGACCTTTGGGATGAATCCTATTACCCTGGAGGCTGCCTGGGTCTAAGAGGCAGGACAGCCACCTCTGCAGGATGGTTTAATTGGTTTTCCTGTACATGCCAAATAAAGTCTCCATGCTGGCTGAGGACTTCTGGGAGATGAAGTCCACACATCTTCAAATGAGCAAGGTTGAGAAACACAGCTAGATGATCCTTCAGCTCCCTTCTAGGACCACAATTCTATGATTCTATAATGTATCTGTCTGTCTATCCATCCATCTATGCATCCCGGTCTTTCGGTGTCTGTCTGTCTGTCTGTCTGTCTCTATCATCTATCCACCCATTATCTATCTATCTATCTATCTATCTATCTATCTATCTATCTATCTATCTATCTATCTATCTATCTATCTATCCATCCATCCATCCATCCATCCATCCATCCATCCATCCATCCATCCACCCACCCACCCACCCACCCACCCACCCACCTATCCGTCCATCTCTATCCATCCATTATCTGTCTGTCTATCATCCATCCATCCATTATCTATCTATCCATCCATCCGTCAGTCTCTCTGTCCATCTGTATCCATCCATTACCTTTCTGTCTGTCTATCATCTATCCATCCATTATCTGTCTGTCTGTCTGTCCATCCGTCCATCTCTATCCATCCATTATCTGTTTGTCTATCATCTATCCATCCATTATCTATCTATCTATCTATCTATCTATCTATCTATCTATCTATCTATCTATCCATCCATCCATCCATCCATCCATCCATCCATCCACCCACCCACCCACCTATCCGTCCATCTCTATCCATCCATTATCTGTCTGTCTATCATCCATCCATCCATTATCTATCTATCCATCCATCCGTCAGTCTCTCTGTCCATCTGTATCCATCCATTACCTTTCTGTCTGTCTATCATCTATCCATCCATTATCTGTCTGTCTGTCTGTCCATCCGTCCATCTCTATCCATCCATTATCTGTTTGTCTATCATCTATCCATCCATTATCTATCTATCTATCTATCTATCTATCTATCTATCTATCTATCTATCTATCTATCTATCTATCTATCTATCTATCTATCTATCTATCTATCTACCTACCTACCTACCTACCTACCTACCTACCTACCTACCTATCTATCTCTATCTATCTCTGTCTATTTATCTGATCTAATCTTTGTCTAATATTTTATCCCTCCCTCCCTCCCATGTGTGCCTGCCTGCTTACCTACCTGCCTGCCTACCTACCTACCTACCTACCTACCTATCATCTGTCTGTCTGTCTGTCTGTCTGTCTATCTCTCTCTCTCTCTCTATCTATCTGTCATCTATCTATCATCTATCTCTATCTATCCACCTACATATCTGTCTGTCTGTCTGTCTGTCTGTCTGTCTGTCTGTCTGTCTATCTATCTATCTATCTATCTATCTATCTATCTATCTATCTATCTATCTATCTATCTATCTATCTTCTCTGTTTGTCTGTCTACCTGTTCCCCCTTCCACCCATCCAGCTATCTCTCCATCTCTCCCTCCCTTTTATAATCCTAGCATTTAAGCTCTTCCCATGAGATCAGTTGATGCTATGATAAATCCAGGGCGTATGGCAATTTAATGATTGACCCAAGATAAAAACTCTATAAAGAACGGGGGCTTGTAGTATCGGCCCTGTCTTCCCAGATGTCGTCAAGACTAACAGCCTGGATTTACACATCATACTAAGCCATGTTGCGGTTTGTTTGGTTTGGGCTCGACAACACCTAGCCAATGGTGATTTATTGAATAAACTATATTTACGCACACCCTGGCATTGGCCCATGCCTGGAAAAAGAAAAAAGAAAGACCCCACCACAGAAAATCATAATTTTTAAAAGGAGTATCTTCAATGGGCAAATATTTACATCTGGAGATTCTTGTTACTTTTCCCACCTCCTTGCTCTGCCCTAAGAACTACACTTACCTAGTTTGAAATCAGCTACACAAGGAAAGAAAGGGAGGGAGCGGGAGGGAGGGAGAGAGAAGAGGAGAGAGGGAGGGGAAAAGAAGGGGAAGAGGGAGGGAGAGAAGGGGAGAGAGAGAGAGGGAATGGGAGAGACATGGAGAGAGAGAGGGGGAGGGAGAGAAAGGGAAGAGGAAGGGAGAGAAGAGGGAGAGAGAGGGAGGGGGAGAGAGACGAAGAGGGAGGGAGAAGGGGAGTGGGAGGGAGAGGGAGAGAAAGGGAAGAGGGAGAGGGGGGAGAGATGGAGGGAAAGAAGGGGAGAGGGGGACAGGGAGGGAGAAAGGGAGAGAGGGAGGGAAAGAGAAGGGGAAGAGGGAGGGAGAGAAGAGAGAGGGGGAGAGAGACGGAGAGAGAGAGGGAGGGACAGAGAAGAGGAAGAGGGAGGGAGAGAAGGGAAAGAGATAGAGAGGGGGAGAGAAAGGGAAGAGGGAGAGGGGAAGAGACAGAGGGAGAGAAGGGGAGAGAGATGGAGGGAAAGAAGGGGAGAGAGACAGGGAGAGAGGGGGAAAGGGAGAGAGAGAAAGGGAGAGAGGGAGGGAAAGAAGGGGAAGAGGGAGGGAGAGAAGGGGAGAGAGGGGGAGAGAGATGGAGAGAGAGGGAGGGAGAGAGAAGGGGAAGAGGGAGGGAGAGAAGGGGGAGAGATAGGGAGGGGGAGAGAAAGGTAAGGGAGAGAAGGGGAGAGACGGAGGGAAAGAAGGGGAGAGAGACGGAGGGGGAGAGGGAGGGAGAGAGAAGGGAAGAGGGAGGGAGAGAGAGTGGGAGAGACAGACAGAAATGGGGAGGGAGAGATGGAGAGAGAGGGGGAGGGAGAGAAAAGGGGAAGAGGGAGGGAGAGAAGGGGAGAGAGAGGGGGAGAGAAAGGGAAGAGGGAGCAAATGGGAGAGACGGAGGGAAAGAAGGGGGGAGAGAGACGGAGGGAGAGAGGGGGAAAGGGAGGGAGAGAGAAAGGGGGAGAGGGAGGGAAAAAGAAGCAGAAGAGGGAGGGAGAGAAGGGGAGAGTGGGGAAGAGAGAGATGGAGAGAGAGGGAGGGAGAGATGAGAGGCTGAAATTCAAGGCAGCAGGAAAAGGACCTTTAGATTAGTGGGCACAGAAATGTCTGACATTTATTGTGTGAATGTCGCCTGTGTGTTTGTGTGTTTTAAGCAAATTCTTGTTTGACTTTTCAAGAGAAGCTTTTATTTGGCTCAGTAAATGGCCTGATTGGTTTAGGTGGGAGTCATCTGAAACCTCTAACGGCTGTCTTCAAATAATTTGCTTTCTATTATAAGGTCTAGCGTCAGGGGTGGAAAAATTGGAACCGAGCCATCACACCAGGCCATGTGTATTTATTTAGCCCCCTCCTGAAATATCCTTTCCTTCCTCCCCCCTCACACCCCCGTTTTTAGCTGTAGGAAGTTAGCACCCCCCCTCTCCTAGAAAAAAACGAAATATCCTGGGAAATATTGAAAAGGCAGAATATTATATATCCTTGAATGTGAAATGGAGAAACATGTTTTTAGGTAGGAAACAGACTCACTCTTAAAAGCCCGCACCTTTGTCAATGGGCCATTAAAAGGCCTCGGCCAGTTCTATTCTACATAACAAAGACCTCCCCCCTTCAGCTCCAGGGTGATGGGATTAAGGCATGATAGTATTAGCCCTTTTAACCCATCTCATCACAGGGCACCAGGGAAGAAGCAATGCTCAACCAAGCCTGGGACTCAAAAGACACACAATCTACAAAGTTAGCTAAGACACACAGACACAGACACACACACACACACATGCACGCATGGACACACGCCCCTGGGAGTCTGACAACCAATCAGAATACATTTCTTACACAGGAACAGGAAACAGAGAGGTGGGGCCGAACAGAGTATAAAAAGCTCAGGAACACTCCCTCCCATCTTCCCTTCTTCTCCGCTCTTCCCCTTCTTCCTTCCTCTCCCCTTTCCTCCCTCCCACCCTCCCTTCTCCCCCTATCCCCTTCCTTCTTCCTTCCTTCCTTTCCTCCTCCCTCCCTCCTTTCCCCCCTTTCCCCTTCTTCCTCCCTTCCTTCCTTTCCCCCTCCCTCCTTTCTTCTCCTCCCTTCCTTCTTCTCCCCTCTTCCCCTTCTTCCTTCCTTTCCCCTTTCCTCCCTCCCTTCTTCTTCCCCTATCCCCTACCTTCTTCCTTCCTTTCTGCCTCCCTCCCTTCTTTTTCCCCTTTCCCCTTCTTCCTCCCTTCCTTCCTTTCCCCCTCCCTCCCTTCTCCTCCTCCCTTCCCCTCCCTTCCTTCTTCTCCATTCTTCCCCTTTCTTCTTCACCCAACATCTGGAAGCATCTGATCTCCCTTTTCCGCTCAGTAGCTCAAGCCATGTCTTCCTGTCCACCATTAAACCATCTTTCCAAGCAGCCTCCAATATTTCCAGTCTCTCTCCCCCCACCTTGGAGCTGAACCCAGATGGTCGTGTCTTCCAACACAGGTTCCTCCCTTCTCTCAATGCATTTTTATCTTCTTTTCTTTCTCCAAGCTGTGTTGGAAGACACGTCCATCTGGGTTCAGCTCCAAGTGGGAGGGGAAAAGACACCGGATTCATGGAAGTTGCTTGGAAAGGAGGTTTATTGATGATGGACAGGAGGACCACATGGTTTGAGGTCCTGTGGGAAACCGGGCCAATTGCAGCGTGCGGTGCCTGCGAGATCTCCACCAAGCAGCTGGGTGTCGCAGGGCGGTGGCATGTGCATGCGTGCGCAACTAGGATGCCTGGCAGAGGTGGGTTCCTACCAGTTCGCACCTATTCGGTAGAACCAGTTCATCAAATCAAATCAAATTCCACCAGTGGACCCAGAAAGCAGGCCACACCTACAGAAGAGGTTCCAAAATTTTTTGAAACCCACCACTGATGCCTGGCCCCGTGTGCAGCGTACCAGTTGCGATGGGATCCAGAACCCACCACTGATGATGATGTAATGAAAGGGGCTTTGGGATTCCTATAATGGCTCTGCCTGAAGGAGGGAGATCTTTGTTATGTAGAGTGGACTGGCTCAGGCCTTAACGGTCCATTGACAAAGGTGGGGGAGTGTGTGAGTTACTGCCTCCCATTTAGGGGGAAACATTCTGCCCTTTTAATATTTCCTAAAATATCTCATTTTCCCAGGAGAGGGGTGGGTGTTAACTTCCTACAACTGGAAATGAGCAACTCTCAATCACCTGTGTGTGTGTGTGTGTGTTTTCCTTCTGTGTTTTTTCGAGACGGGTGTGCGTTTTCACACCTTTTCTTTAAAAAAAGAAAACAGATGACTTTCCTATATCAGGTACTTCCTCCATCCAAACGCTGATTGCTTTTCTTCACAGCAAATGCTTTTCGGAGCAACCTGTATTGCTTGGTGCAGCCTCTTATTGTTTTCAAACGTTTTCGGTTTGCGCCAAACCCAAGAAATTATGACAGTCGGCTGCGTTGTTTATTGGGTGGATGAAGGGGGGTCTTTTATCTCAATCAAGTAAAATGGGGAGGGGGAGAAGAAAAAAAAAGGGGGGGGGACACACACACACCAAGAAGTGGGCTACAACTCGGGGACTGCAATAAATTCAATTTAGCCTCGTGTAATTGCTTATTTGATTCCAGATATGACATGCTGTTAAGACGTCAATTGACATTCTGTCCTTTTTCTGGTTTCGCAAAGCTTAACTCAAACACGCTGCCCTCTAGGTAGAGCCTGAAATGGAACGCGACTTGATCTCCGTTCCCAGAAAATTAGCGCATTAAATTTGTTTGGGGGAAAAAAATGGCTATCCAAAACATGGCTTTTTTTTTTTTTTTTTTGCTCAGCTAGCGCTGAGGCTGCAGACTAAAAGAAAAACTACTGTAAGAGAGGAGATGGCATTTTTTTAAAAAAGCCTGCACAGAGGCCCTGGGTAGAAGTCAGATACAGAGGGCAGATGAACAGAGCTAGAAGGGACCTTGTAGGTCATCTAGTCCAACCCCTCCTCCCTCCCCCCGCCCAAGCAGACCCTACGGTCAATCATGGCACTTCAACTTTTTCCTCCGCGGGTAATTCAATTCTTTGGATTTACCAGGTTTAAACCTGGATCAAACTTAGTCCAGACCAGCCTCTCTCTCTCTCTCTCTGTCTCTCTCTCTCTGTCTCTCTTTCTCTCTCTTTCTCTCTCTGTCTCTCTCTGTCTGTCTCGCTTTATCTCTCTCTCTCTCTTTCTGTCTGTCTCTCTGTCTCTCTTTCTCTCTCTGTCTCTGTCTCTCTGTCTCTGTCTATCTCTCTGTCTGTCTTTCTCT
The DNA here is from genome assembly GCF_009769535.1 of Thamnophis elegans. Classification (NCBI taxonomy): domain Eukaryota; kingdom Metazoa; phylum Chordata; class Lepidosauria; order Squamata; family Natricidae; genus Thamnophis; species Thamnophis elegans. The sequence continues at coordinate 8,168,606 of NC_045554.1, forward strand.
GTCTGTCTCGCTTTCTCTCTCTCTGTCTCTCTCTGTCTCTCTGTCTCTCTTTCTCTCTCTCTCTCTCTCTGTCTGTCTCTGTCTGTCTCTCTGTCTGTCTCTGTCTGTCTCTCTTTCTGTCTTTCTTTCTCTGTCTATCTGTCTCTGTCTCTGTCTGTCTGTCTCTCTGCCTGTCTCTCTCTTTCTGTCTCTGTCTCTCTGTCTTTCTTTCTGTGTCTCCCTCTCTTCCTCTCTGTCTCTCTCTCTTTTTCTCTCTGTCTGTCTGTGTGTGTGTGTCTGTCTGTGTGAAGTACCCGTGGTTCGCCCATGAGGCCAATGTTGAGAAAAGATACGGACACGAGCTTTCTCGGGATGAGGCGACCCAGATTGGGGTCTGGGAGCCCCTTTTATTGAGATAGGACAAAGGCAGGAGGAGCAATCAGCATGTGATTTAAGGCAGCCTGTCAAACTACAATTGCTAATCTACTGCTCAGGGAAGTTCTGTCTATATATGGTCATATCCTGGTCAGGATGTTTTATCTTTTGGGACTTGTTTTTTCCTGTGTGGTTCAGCGTGGCTGCGTGGTTATGCACTGGGCCATGGGTGACCGCCACACCTACACAAGGAGTTATATGACAACATGTCTGTCTGTCTCTTTCTGTCTCTCTCTGTCTCTGTCTCTCTCTGTCTCTCTCTTCTCTCTCTGTCTCTCTCTCTCTCTCTCTCTCTCTCTCAGTTTTTATTTTTTATTTTAAGCATCAACATTCCATCTTTCCTTAAACAGCATGTCGTCTGGGTACAAATATCTCTGTGAAATAACCATCAATATTTACAACATCATTCACATTGATATTAATTCTCTAATCTTAGAATCATAGTATATTAAACAGTTGAACATACTGTATTTCCCCCAAAATAAGACAGGGTCTTATTTTCTTTTGACCCCCAAAATAAGCGCTTGTCCTTATTTTCAGGGAGGTCTTATTATTTTTGAGGTGCAGGAGACAGCGAGTGTGGTCACCTCATGGCTGCAGCTGTGTGGCAATATTTTCAGGAAGGGCTTATTTTCAGAGGAGGGATTATTTTCGGGGAAACAGGCTAATGATCCTGTTTGGTTTTTTTCCCTCTTAACGTATCTTCTAGGAAAAATGTAATAATAACATTAAGCATAACAATCCTCATCATTGTACTACGAACAATTATCATATTATTTACATCTCTATCTTAACATATTTTTTATTCTTCTTTAATCCCTTTCTTTTATTTCCAACTTCCAGATAATTGTTTCTCAATCTTGGCAACTTGAGAATGTGTGGGCTTCAACTGCCATAATTTCCCAGAAGCTGCTTCCTTCTTCTCCTTCTCTTCCTCCTCCTCCCCCTCCCTTTCCCCTTCTTCCCTCCCCTTTTCTTTGAATAGAATAGAATAACAGAGATGGAAGGGACCTCGTAGGTCATCTAGTCCAACCCCCTGCTCAAGCAGGAGACCCTTCTCCATTTCTGACAAATGGCTGTCCAGTCTCTTCTTGAAAGCTTCCAGTGATGAAACTTTCTTCTGTCTCCCTAAATGAGTGGCATGCAAATACAGTAAGTAAATGCTAGCCCTCACATGGCATCGGGAAGGGCACGCAGCTAGCAAACACTCAGCTCCATCCAATCATCTGGATTCCACCCCGAATTAAGGGATTATAAAGATCACAACAAGGGAGTTAAGAGTTCAGACGTCAGTCAATAAACAAGAACTTTTGCTGGTTTGTTATTAACCACGATGAAGGGATCTGGGTTTTGACAACCTGGGTATCCGTGGACTTTCTTTTAAGGTTAAATAAAGTGACAGAATGGCTTTGAGCATGCAAAAGTGACGAGAGCTCAAAATAGACCCATTTGCCAAATGATGACAGCCCTAAATATAACTCAAGAGAGGAGATTGAAAAGCAGATTGCGGCAGGAGAGCCTCTCCTGAAATTTCTTTCTCAAGGGTTCCGCAGAGATCTTTGGATTTCCCCCCCCCCCCCCGGAGAGATAGATAGGGGTGACTGACATTAAGCGAGTTCGTTTTTCTTAAGCTCATCCTTCCCTTAGCAATAGCACTTAGACCAGTGATGAGATTCAAATAGTTTAACAACCGGTTCTCTGCCCTAATGATTTCTTCCAACAACCAGTTCACCAAACTGCTCAGAAAGTTAACAACCGGTTCTCCCGGCTGAATCCCACCACTGATTTAGACTTATATGCCGCTTCAGAGTGCTTTGCAGCCCTCTCTTAAGTGGAGAGTCAGAGTTACAGTTACAGAGTTACAGAGTCAGCCTATTTGCCCCCATGACAATCCTGGTCCTCATTTTACCCACCTCGGAAGGAGGGAAGGCTGAGTTGACCTTGAGTCAGTCAGGATCGAACTCCAGACTGCGGGCAGAGTCAGCCTGCAATGCCACATTCTAATCCCTGTGCCACCAAGGCTCCGAATGCAACATCCAATCAGCTACAGCAATAGCAATAGCACTTAGACTTATATACCGCTTCACAGTGCTTTCCCAGCCTCTCTAAGCGGTTTACAGAGTCAGCCTATTTGCCGCCAACAATCTGGGTCCTCGTTTTACCCACTTTGGAAGGATGGAAGGCGGAGTCAAGATTGAGCCTGGTGCAATTTGGACTGCAAATTGCAGGCAGCTGGCAGTCAGAAGAAGTAGCCTGCAATACTGCATTATAACCACTGTGCACCATGGATGGATGGATGGATGGATGGATGGATGGATGGATGGATGGATGGAAGGAAGGAAGGAAGGAAGGAAGGAAGGAAGGAAGAGCAGTAGGACCAGAGGTGGGTTTCTACCAGTTCGCACCAATTCGGTAGAACCGGTTCGTCAAATCTACCAAACTGGTTAGAAGAGGTTCCACCAGTGGACCCGGAAAGCAGGCAATACCTACAGAAGAGGTTCCAAATTTTTTTGAAACCCACTACTGACACACACACACACACACACACAAAGAGAAAGAAAGGAAGAAAGAAAAAAAGAAAAAAAGAAAAAAAGAAAGAAAAAGTGAGAGAGAGATGAAAGGAAAAAAGGAAAAAGGGACAGAGAGACAAAAGGAAGGAGAGAGAGAGAGAGAGAGAAAACACATGGCTGGCAAGCCACTCCCACCAGGTCACATGGCCAGCAAGCCACTCCCACAAAGGAGGCCACACCCACAGAGTAGGTTCGAAAAATTTTTGAAACTCACTATTGAGTAGGACATATACCCCTTGACGGTGCTTGCCCCCAACAATCTGGGTCCTCATTTTACCAAACTCTGAAGGGAGGAAGGCTGAGTCAATCTTGAGACTGGTGAGATTCGAACTGCCAAATGGATAGCAGCCCGCAGTCAGCAGAAGTAGCCTGCAGTACAGCACTCTAACCATTACGCCACCATAGCTCATTTCTATCCTGGTCTGAATGGCTTCTGACCCCTAAATACGAGCTGCTCCCACATAACGGTATTTAACGAAGGATCCCTAGCACACACCTCCCCGCCACCCCAATAATCTTCACCCAGTTTGCATAGAAGGGTGTTAAGTTCGGTACGAGTAAGCGAACGGAAGCAAAATCGCTCCCCAGCCGTATTGTTTATCCATTCTCGCCATGCCAGGCATAACTCGCTAAGCCTCTAGCTCTGGCTATCTCCATCCTTTCCCCCTCTGCACGTGGGCGAGTGTGTCTGTCTGCATCACTGAATGCTCCAGCTTGTCATTTATGGCAAAGAAGGTGCTGGTGTAAGAGTTTTACTAGGGTGAGATAATGAGGAAAACGCTGTCAAGGGATATATTTCTCCAGGGATCAGTCTTGCCAGCTTATCTTGGCAGCCTGACACGCAAGACAAGGGTTGAATACTTTGCTTGACACCGGATAAAGATATGAAAGCAGAGAGAAAGCGGGCGTCCACCCATTCTTGATGGGGAGGAAAATCTATATATCCTTGTCTCCTTTCCTTCCTTCCTTCCTTCCTTCCTTCCTTCCTTCCTTCCTTCCTTCCTTCCTTCCTTCCTTCCTCCCTCCCTCCCTTGTCCTGCTTTCCCCTTCCTTCCCTCTTCCTTCCTTTTCCCCTTTCTCCCTTCTTCTCCCCCATCCTCTTCCTTCCTTCTTTCTTCCCTCCCTCCTTCCCTTCTTCTCCCTCCCTCCTTCTCCCCTGTTCCCCGTCTTCCTTCCTTTCCCCTTTCCTCCCTCCATTCTTCTCCCCCTATCCCCTTCCTTCTTCCTTCCTTTCCGCCTCCCTCCCTTCTTCTCCCCCTTTCCCTCCCTCCCTTCTCCTCCCCCTATCCCCTTCTTCCTCCCTTCCTCCCTTCCTCCCTTCCCCCCTCACTTCTTCTCCTCCTATCCCCTCCCACCTTCTTCTCCCCTCTTCCCCTTCTTCCTTCCTTTTCCCCTCCCTCCCTTCTTCTTCCCATCCCCTTCCTTCTACCTTCCTTTCCCCCTCCCTCCCTTCTCCCCCTCTCTTCCCCTCCCTCCCATCTTCTCCCCTCTTCTCCTTCTTCTCCCATCTTCCCCTTATTCCTTCCTTTCTGCCTCCCTCCCCCCTTCTTCTCTCCCTACCCCCTTCCTACTTCCTTCCTTTCCACCTCCCTCCCTTCCCTTCCCTTCCCTCCCTTCTTCTGCCCCCTTTCCCTTCTTCCTTCCTTCCTCTCTCCCTCTTTCTCCCCCTTTCCCCTTCCTTCCTTCTCTCCCTTTCTTCCCCTCCCTTTCTTTCCTTTCCACCCTCTCCTCCCTCCCTCCCTCCCTTTTGTTCAGTTTATCATGCATCCCCTTCCCATTTCTCCCTGCTTCCCCAACAACATCTCTTTCCCTCTCTCCAGGGAGAGAAACCCACCCCCACCCCCCGAGGATGGGCTCCAGCACAAATCCAAAAGCTCAGAAAACCAAAACGTTGGTCTCAGTGCCCAACCCAGATTGGCTCCTGCACCAACACCCTGGTACAGGTGTATTTTCTTTCATCTGCATGGCTACAATCAGCCCAGGGCAGCCATTTTGATTCCCTCACGAGGATCCTTTGAAGGGAAGGCAAGCGATAGCTCCACCAGCCTCCAGATCTGTCCCTCCAGCCCACTGGTGGGTTTCAAATTTTTTTTACAACCTCTTCTGTAGGTGTGGCCTGCTTTGTGGGAGTGGCTTGCCAGCCATGTGATCAGGTGGGAATGGCTTGCCAGCCATGTGACTGGGTGGGCATGGCCAACTTGTAAAATGTGGTGAAACTCTCTTAATAACGCTCTTGCTTAGCAACCAAAATGTTGGCTCAGAAACTCTGGCATTGAAGAGTGCAAGTCTTAATGCTGTCAAGTTACAAGACCCTTGCACCCCTAACCCTTTAGGAAAAAAACCCCAGGGGTGTTCAAACTTGACAGCTTTAAGACTTGTGGACTTCAACTCCCAGAATTCCTCCTCCAGTCATGTTGGCTCAGGAACTCTGGCATTGAAGTGTGCAAGTCTTAAAGCTGTCAAGTTACAAGACCCTCGCACCCCTAACCCTTTAGAAAAAAACCCCAGGGGTGTTCAAACTTGACAGCTTTAAGACTTGTGGACTTCAACTCCCAGAATTCCTCCTCTCGCTCTTCATCTTGATGATGTGCAGATGGGGGAGCGGGGAGGGAGCTGGAACCGGTTCTAAACGGCACTGTAGATTTGTGGAACCTCTTCTATAGAAGAGGTTAGAACTGGCAGGAACTCACTCCTGCTCTCAGCCCAAGATGTGTATATATTTCTTTCCTAACGTGTACGACCATGATTGACAGCAGATGAAATTCAACTCGGTTATCATTCTGCACACCAGACCCATTCATCATTAAGTTGCCACCCGCAGTTCAACCATCCTGTGGCATCTCCTGCCTTTGCCACTTTGATTGAGACTTTGGTTCCTCCATGGACTTGATTCAGGTTCTTTGAAAAATGAGATTCCTGGATGCTTGTATTGGATCTGACCAGCAAATGATCTCTTGCTAAAGTTTCTCAATATGTAAGACAGCGCCGGTGAGTGAGCGAACGATCAATCACTTTCTACTGGTGTGACAAGAGATGAAACTTCTGAAGAACCAGGAGGTACGGGAAGGGACAATTTTCTAAGGAGCGGATTTCTTCATTGCTCCATCCATAAGATCAAAGTAGTCTCATCCATCAAAGCAGGTGGTTTCCCTCAGTAGCTTCTTGATAAAAGTATGAAACGTTCACCTTTAGAGTAGAGTAGAATAGCAAGAGTGGGAAGGGACCTTAGAGATCTTCTAGTCCAACCCCCTGCTCAAGCAGGAATGATGGGACAAGGAAGAAGGGGAAGGAAGAAGGAATAACAGAATAACAAAGTTGGAAGGGACCTTAGAGGTCTTCTAGTCCAACCCCCTGCCCAAGCAGGAACGATGGGACAAGGAAGAAGGGGAAGGAAGAAGGAATAACAGAATAACAAAGTTGGAAGGGACCTTAGAGGTCTTCTAGTCCAACCCCCTGCCCAAGCAGGAATGATGGGACAAGGAAGAAGAGGAAGGAAGAAGGAATAACAGAAGTTGGAAGGGACCTTAGTGGTCTTCTAGTCCAACCCCCTGCTCAAGCAGGAATGATGGGACAAGGAAGAAGGGGAAGGAAGAAGGAATAACAAAATAACAAAGTTGGAAGGGACCTTAGAGGTCTTCTAGTCCAACCCCCTGCCCAAGCAGGAACGATGGGACAAGGAAGAAGGGGAAGGAAGAAGGAATAACAGAATAACAAAGTTGGAAGGGACCTTAGAGGTCTTCTAGTCCAACCCCCTGCCCAAGCAGGAATGATGGGACAAGGAAGAAGAGGAAGGAAGAAGGAATAACAGAAGTTGGAAGGGACCTTAGAGGTCTTCTAGTCCAACCCCCTGCTCAAGCAGGAGACTCTATATCTTTCCGGACAAATGACTTCCAATCTCTTCCTGAAAACTTCCAGTGATGGAGCACTCATAACATCTGGTGACAAGATGTCCCACTGGTTAATTGTTCTAAATGTTAAGAAATTTCTCCTTAGTTCTAGATGTTCTTCTTAGTTCTTGGTTTTCCCCTTGAATTAGATTCCATCCATTGCTTCTTGTCCTTCTTGTCCTGTGCTTTGGAGATTAGGTTGTCCCCCTCTTCTGTGTGGCAGCCCCTCAAATCAAATCAAGAGAATCGAGATGGAAGGTTCACTTGAACCAGAGATTGAATTCACCAATACTTCCTAATCCTCCTTTTTTCTAATTGCGATTTGATGAACAAATCATAATTCTTTCAACTCATGTATTATACTGTGTCCCGGCTCACATCCTATTTGATTGCTGCTTGTATTAAGGGGGTGGGAGACAGGTACATTGGTCCATGTACCAAATGAATGACCCATCGGGATCCCTGTATCCAAACCACTTACCAGAACCAGAACCAGAGGTGGGTTCCTACCAGTTCGCACCAGTTCGGTAGAACCGGTTCGTCAAATCTACCAAACCGGTTAGAAGAGGTTCCACCAGTGGACCTGGAAAGCAGGCCACACCTACAGAAGAGGTTCCAAAATTTTTTGAAACCCACCACTGACACACACACACACACACACACACACACACACAGACAGACAGACAGACAGACAGATAGACTGACACAGAGAAAGAGAGAAAGAGAAAGAAAGGAAGAAAGGAAGAAATAAAAAAAGAAAAAAGAAAGAAAAAGAGTGAGAGAGAGAGAGAAAGAGAAAGAAAGAAAGAAAGAAAAAAAGAAAAGAAAAAGTGAGAGAGAGATGAAAGAAAAAAAGGAAAAAGGGACAGAGAGACAAAAGGAAGGAAAGAGAGAGAGAGAGAGAGAGGGAGGGAAATAAAGAAAGAAAGAAAACACATGGCCAGCAAGCCACTCCCACAGAGTAGGTTCAAATTTTTTTTGAAACCCACCACTGACCAGAAAATAACATTAAACACAGCACAATCCTTAAAACAAAATGGTTTGGTTGAGATCTGCATAAGTGGGACTGATTGGGGTAGATTGTAAGGGTGACGCTAAAATATAATTTTATGTCATTTAAATTCTATTTTACATATTTACGTATTAAATTATATTGTCTCTTATCCTGTAACTATTGTATTTTGCCCTCCTCTTATTTTAAGCTGTTTGTAAAGGATTTTAGGGGTGATATGTGTTTGAATCTTGTGCTTTGATGCAGCCTCTAGGCAAATAAATAAAGCTATAAACTTATTGTGCCATGGAGTTGCGGCTTAGTAGTTTCGGTCTGACAAACTATCCAACTTTATTGTAGTGTCACACTTTGTAGAAACCCAGACCTATGATTTACGTTTCAGTTCCTCGTGTAAATGAAGCTAATATACTTAATGAACTAATCTAGGATTAGGTTAAGCAGAGGTAATCGTATTGTGTAAATCCTGCAACGTTTTTGGTGAATTTAAGCGTTGCCATTTGCAAACAATGGTTTAGGGCACTGCACTGCATGGATAAAGCCACCATGGTTTATACAACAAATTTAAATTTAAAGACGTAAAATGGACACCTAACATCAAAAACGTCATCAAAAAGGAAACAGAGAATGTTTCTTCTGCTCCAACTTGGGAAACTCCAACTGCCCAAAGAGATGCTGATTCTGTTCTACCGAGGAATGATTGAGTCTGTCATCTGCACCTCCATCACTGTCTGGCTTGGCTCTGCCACTCAACAAGACAGACACGGACTTCAACGGATAATTAGAACTGCAGAAGAAAACAACGGCTACCAACCTGCCTTCCATGGAGGACCTGGACACTGCAGGAGTCAAAAAGAGGGCTGGGAAAATATCTACAGACCCCTCGCATCCTTGGACACAAATTGTTTCAACTTAGAGCACTGCACACCAAGACAACTAGACACAAGAGCAGTTTTTTCCTGAATGCCATCACTCTGCTAAACAACTAATGCCCACAACACTGTCTAATTATTTACTAAGACTGTATTACTATTAGTCTTCTCTTCCTTCCTAGTACCTATCTCTTCCCACTTATGATTATAACCATGTTGCTTGTATCTTTAAAATTTATATTGTATAGTATAATTTGATTGCTTATTGGTAACCTATGACTATCACTAAGTGTGTATCTTATGATTCTTGAATTTATTCTATTTTATTTTTCTTTATGTACACTTGATCTTGATCTTGATCTTGATAAGTTTATTTATAGGCCGCCCTTTTCCCTGAGGGGACTCAGGGCGGCTTACAACTTATGGGGTAGGGAATACACACAATGACATATAAAACAATACATAATTAAAAATAGAAGCAACATTCATCATTCGGGTGGGGACGGATTATAATCTTTAACCCCAGGCCTGACGGGATAGCCAGATCTTGAGGGCTGTGCGGAAGGTCTGGAGGGTGGTGAGGGTACGAATCTCTACGGGGAGATCGTTCCAAAGGGTCGGAGCTACTACTGAAAAGGGAGCATATACACCGAAGACAATTTCCTTGTGTGTCCAATCACACTTGGCCAATAAATAATTCTATTCTATTCTATTCTATTCTATTCTTCATCCCATTATTCTATTCTTCATTCCATTATTCTATTCTATTCTATTCTATTCTTCATCCCATTATTCTATTCTATTCTATTCTATTCCATTCTATTCTATTCTTCATCCCATTATTCTATTCTATTCTATTCTATTCTATTCTGTTCTATTCTATTCTTCATTCCATTATTCTATTCTATTCTATTCTATTCTATTCTATTCTAATCTATTCTAATCTATTCTAGTCTATTCTTCATCCCATTATTCTATTCTAGTCTATTCTTCATTCCATTCCATTCTATTCTATTCCTTAATTCCATTCCTATTCCTATTCCTATTCCTATTCCTATTCCTATTCTATTCTATATGTTAAACACATTATGGCTTAGCAGAATGTAAGAACTGAACTAGTATGGGATGGCAGTTTGATCGGTATGGTACATTGTACTGGACAATTTCAGAAACCTATTTTATATTCATGAAATACTCATTTTATATTCTGTCTTATTATATTCACAAGACAAAAAAAAAACAAGTTTTTTGCTTATGATATTTTCATATCTGGCTTTCCCCATAAGATATTTTTAGGGAGGGGGAAAAACCCCTAACTACAGATAAGGGAAGCTGCCTCCACCTCATTTTGGAGAAACTTCATAACCATTTCTTGTGGCGCAGAATAAAACAGCGTGAATTCTTCATCATGCATGAAATTATTTTATTTTGACACTGTCCCTGAAATGGAAGTGACATGAAATGCTTTGGGTTGTAAATACTGAAGTTGAGATTCTGACAAGAATAATGCGATCCTCTCTTAGAGCAAAGGGACTGAGATGAAGATAGAAACGGCCCTTCTTTTCTTCACCAAATGAACAACCCATGTCATGGGACGTGAGAATGACCTTGGGAGACAGCAGGGACGTCACAGCCTAATCCAGCGGTCACCAACTGGTGCTCTGCGAGAAATGTTTGGTGGTCCGTGGAAAAATTATTTGCATTTTTTATATTGCACTAAATCAGGGGTCCTCAAACTACGGCCCCTGGGACGGATATGTGCAATGAACGCTTGTGTTGCTGCAGAGAGTCTCCCCCTTCAGGGTCTTTTTGTGCAGGTCAAAGAGGGGCAGAAATTCTGCCTTGGGGTCTGCTTCAGCCTCCTGATGGGGGGCTTTGGGTGAAGGCTGGAGGGAAGAGCCGCTGGTGGCGAAGAGCCGGAGGGCCTCGTTCCAGTGGGGCTGCATCATGGGCTGGAACTGGCTGACCATCTCAGCCGGCTGAGCCTCCAGGTGCCAATACCTGGCCTTGCACTCCTGCATGTCTTCCCTCTGCTTGGAAAAACTATGCTCCTAGTCCTCAGTGAGGTGCTTCTGCTGAGCCTCCCTCTCGGTCAGATCTAATTTGAACTGAGCTGTTTTGCCAACTCTTTCTTGTGGTGGCTGCTTAGCTCCAGCATCTGCTTCCTGTTGGGGCCCTAAGGAGCCCAGATGGGCAGGCGAGGAGTGGCTGGGAGGGGAGGGGTGAAAAGAGGCCGTCAAGGTGCCCTTCAACTTGAGTGACATCAAGTTGACCACACCCACCCAGTCACATGACCATCTAGCCACGCCAACTCAGCCAGTCATTAGGCAGATCATATTAGTGGTCCGTGGGATTTAAAATTATGAATTTAGTGGTCCCTGAGGTGCGAAAGGTTGGTGACCCCTGGCCTAGACCATGGATTGATAAATGAAATGTGATCCCAAGGAGGAAGGGTGGAGAAAGCTCCTTAGAAGGGATGAAGAGCCTAAAGTGGAAGGTGGGGTTAAATGTGTCATCTGTTTAGCATCATTGCATTTCCAAAAGAAACCCAGGACCAGTGAATTCTGTTGACCCTTATCTAGCATCAATTTAGCTTTGAACGTTAATTGACTTGATTAGAGCTAGGAATGATAAATTCTTCTATGCTTTGAACTCAATGGATGCTCCAGGGTTTTGTGACTGACAGCACTCTCCCTAATTCCTTAAGGCTGTAAAGGTGTGATGGAATGTGCACCTGGAGAAGGATTGAAGGGGGTGGGGATCTCAGTAGGAGCATTGCGGTTTCCCAGAGTGAAGGCAACTCCTTCCAGAGAGGGTCCCAAGACGAGACTACACAGTGCTCAGCTGGATGGGGGAAGGGAAGAAAATGTTCAGGGTAGCCACACCACCGAATCTCTCAGGAAATATCTTTTATATTATATACCTTGTATTATCTCTAGGTTTAGCACTATTTTATCTTTTTTAAAAATATTGTAAACCAACCGAGTTACCTTGTAGTAAGATGAAAGGTCAATACATTTAATAAAATAAATAAATAAAAATTAAGTTGGAAGTTTCAGTCTGGCAAGATTCTGTGTATTAAAAGGTCAAGGTTCCCCTTGCATATGTGTTCCTGACTCTAGGGGGCGGTGCTCATCTCCGTTTCAAAGCCGAAGAGCCAGCGTTGTCTGAAGACGTCTCCGTGGTCATGTGGCCGGCATGACTCAACGCCGAAGGCGCACGGAACGCTGTTCCCTTCCCACCAAAGGTGGTCCCTATTTTTCTACTTGCATTTTTTAAGTGCTTTCGAACTGCTAGGTTGGCAGAAGCTGGGACAAGTAGCGGAAGCTCACCCCATTATGCAGCACTAGGGATTTGAACCGCTGGACTGCCGACCTTTCTGATCGATAAGCTCAGTGTCTTAGCCACTGAGCCACTCTTGTCTATTCGGTGTAAACTAATAAAGGATTGGACTGGATTGGATTTCACTGTGTCTTCTTTGGACTTGGCCCTGACTAAAAGTGAAAGCAGAAAGATGTACCTTCAGACTGTCAAGATTCAGTTAATGCAAGTGTCATCCTTCCGACTGACAAACTCAATCAAAGCAAGCACAGTTGACACGATCCAATCTCTGAATGCAAAGCTTTATTGAGTACATCATTTTGGCACTGGTGAGGGGAAAACCAGATCTAACTATTTCCTGTGCAAACCCTTCATAATCAATGAAGAACGGTTGCAGGAACTGGGTATGTCTAGTTTGATGAAAAGAAGGATGTGGGGAGACATGATAGCAGTCTTCCAATATCTCAGGGGCTGCCACAAAGAAGAGGGAGTCAAACTATTCTCCAAAGCACCTGAGGGGAGGACAAGAAGCAACGGGTGGAAACTAATCAAGGAGAGAAGCAACTTAGAACTAAGGAGAAATTTCCTGACAGTTAGAACAATTAATCAGTGGAACAACTTGCCTCCAGAAGTTGCAACACTGGAAGATTTAAAGAAGATGTTGGATAACCATTTGTCTGAAGTGGTGTAGGGTTTCCTGCCCAGGCAGGGGGTTGGACTAGAAGACCTCCAAGGTACCTTCCAACTCTGCTATTGTATTGTATTGTATTAATCAAGGAGAGAAGCAACTTAGAACTGAGGAGAAATTTCCTGACAGTTAGAACAATTAATCCGTGGAACAACTTGCCTCCAGAAGTTGTGAATGTTCTAACACTGGAGGATTTTAAGAAGATTTTGGATATCCATTTGTCTGAAGTGGTGTATGGTTTCCTACCTAAGCAGGGGGTTGGACTAGAAGACCTCCAAGGTCCCTTCCAACTCTGTTATTCTATTCTATTCTATTCTATTCTAAAGTACAGGATTCACCCTCCTCCTATTAGTGGAGGTCACATTGTCCAATTGAATGTAATGGTGTTGTTATGAGAAAAAAGTCTTTGGGTTTGGCAAACACCTGCTGAAGTGTCCTTGGTTCCCACAGATCATCTTCTTGATGTCTGGAGCCTACATTCCATCTCATCCTTCCCTCCCTCGTGGTTCTTTGGCAAGCAGAGAATCAGTAATAATTGCTACAGCATAATTGCGTTTCAAATTTGACAGCAACCTTACACTGAAGATGGAACCAGCATTCCTGGTTATGCTTCTTGTCTGCACTACCTCACAAGGCTGGCAAGCCATCTGCTTGCTTTTGAACTTGCTTTCATTCAGAAATGAAACCATTTAGAAATGGAAACCAATCACCATTTGTCTCCAAATGGTTAACGGTAACCCAGGATGGTATTTTTAAACGTCTACTTCCCTCTTCATCAAATCTGCTGTGGTCTTCTTGGAGAAAATGGCACCTCTGGAGCTGTAGGACTTAAAAACTATCTAGGGAAGCCAAAATTGGAACAGCCCTTCAGGCAGAGCTTCAACTAACAAGGGCTGGAAAATCCAGACACAAGATCCAAACGAGAACCAGATGTTAATAATTCCAGTCAAATGCCAGATGAGGAAATTCACTGGATGTGGCTGGAGCAGATGACAGAAACATTACAATCTGCTTGCATTTTCCCCCACTTCTAGGAAAGAGACACCGAAATAACGGAGAGTTTTGAAAAATTCCTTTAGGACAGAAGGTATAATGTTTGGGACTAGCCTTTTATTTAGAAAAAAAGGAAAAAAAAGATGAATAAGTAGGATCAAGGCAGTGGTGGACACAAATCTGTAGGGCACAGGAAAAAGTAATAGGCCAATATTACTGTTTTCAGACCATAGGAAAGGCTGAGCACCAAAGAATGGAGGCCTTTGAACTCTGGTGCTGGAGAAGACTTCTGCGAGTCCCTTGGACTGCAAGGCCATCCAACCGGTCAGTCCTAGAGGAGATCAACCCTGGCTGCTCTTTAGAAGGCCAGATCCTGAGGAGGAAACTCACATACTTTGGCCACCTAATGAGAAGGAAGGACTCCCTGGAGAAGAGCATCATGCTGGGAACAATGGAGGCCAAAAGAAGAAGGACTGCAAGGCCATCTAACCGGTCAGTCCTAGAGGAGATCAACCCTGGCTGCTCTTTAGAAGGCCAGATCCTGAAGAGGAAACTCAAAGACTTTGGCCACCTAATGAGAAGGAAGGACTCCCTGGAGAAGAGCCTCATGCTGGGAACTATGGAGGGCAAAAGAAGAAGGACTGCAAGGCCATCCAACCGGTCAGTCCTAGAGGAGATCAACCCTGGCTGCTCTTTAGAAGGCCAGATCCTGAAGAGGAAACTCAAAGACTTTGGTCACCTAATGAGAAGGAAGGACTCCCTGGAGAAGAGCATCATGCTGGGAACGATGGAGGGCAAAAGAAGAAGAAGGGGACGGCAGAGAAGGAGGTGGCTAGATGGAGTCACCGAAGCAGTCGGCGTGAGCTTCAATGGACTCCAGAGGATGGTAGAGGACAGGAAGGCCTGGAGGAACATTGTCCTTGGAGTCACGATGGGTCAGGTATGATCGAGGTGCTAACTTCCTACAGGATCAAAAGAGAGACTTTAACTAGGTTAATGATGTGAAAAAAATCACAGTTCAGCAAAGATCCATTTGAGGAAAACTGGATGCCCAAAGATGCTGTTAGTGACCCTAAATAGTGCAGAAATTGTTTTTTTGACCCCCAAACTGTAGAAATCAAATTTTAAGATACTCCTCAAGGGTTCTAGGTATTTAGAACCAATATATTCTTATGGACCAGGTAAGAGCTAGGCTCTAGAATATCCAGCAAGGATGAAGGAACCTAGAACACCTCAAATAAGGCTTTCCAAATTAAGGATGAAACTTGGATGCTGGAGCTTTATACTAGAGAGAGGTGGATGAAGGTTTTATACCTTTATGAGAAGTCAACTGACCGACTGCTCAGGTAGGCTGGTGCTGCCACCCAGAGGATGCCTGTGGAAAGGACACAGGATTAGAAGCACGCTGGAATCTTTCTCCTAAATCAGCAATCACCAACTGTTGATCCATGGACCACTGGTGGTCCGCAAGAAAATTTTGGTGGTCCGCAGAAAAAATTATTTGAATTTTTTATATTGCACTAAGTCAGGTGTCCTCAAACTACGGCCCCTGGGACGGATACGCGCAATGAATGTTTGTGTTGCTGCAGAGAGTCTCAAACCACTGAACTGCCAACCTTCAGATCGACAAGCTCAGCACCTTAGCCACTGAGCCACCTCCCCCCCAAAGTGTGTCATAAATCACATTCTCCAACTGGCTGTAGAGCTCACTCCCATCCGGCTGCTGTGGGTAACCTGGGAGACAGCCTTGAGAAAGATATGTCTGGAAGGTGCTCGGTTTGTGGCTGCCCTGCTTCTTATTCAGTTTCCCATTCTCCTTGCCTAGGGCAACTTGAGAGCAGGCCAAGGAGTTGACACCTTGTTGACTGCCAATTCTTTGAATATCTTGGAAAAGGACAGTTTTCATCCACAGTGGCCAACATGAAAGATGGGGCTTCCTAGCTTTTTTTTCCTTTGTACCTCTAACACATTTCGGGAGAGGTGATAGGCATGCAAACAGCGGCTCCTGTTATCAGAGGCTTTTCCACCTTGACTCTAAGCATCAAGGAACAGAGGATTAGAAGTTTAAAAGCTAATACTTTATCGGTGTTTTTTAAAAATAAAAATCAATAATATAAAAAAAAAACCTCAAGCTTCTCTCTTTACTTTCCATTCTTGGATTTTCAAATTACTTCAGGTAAATCTAAGACACAAATACGATTTAAGAGCCTAGGTGACCTCCGAGGAGGAGATAACCAAGTGTGAATTATTTTTCAAGTCTCTACAGCTAAGAAGCCTTATGGGAGACAGGTGCATCTTGGAACTCTTTTTTTTAAAATAATCTTTATTAGTTATACATTTTTTAAAGAGTAAAACATACAAATACAATTTTAAACATACACCCCCCTCCCCCCCCCCGCGGTGACAGTCATTCCCAGCCCAACTTTTTTCTTTCCTTCCTCATTGTTAGGTCTCTAAGCCACATCTTCTCATTACAAAATTCAGGGATCTATTACAATACCCATGTTCACTTTTAACTTTCCCCGTTTTAAGTCCCTGCTGTTCTCCTTGTCGCCCACATATACCATAAGTTCCAGCTAACGAAATGTTCCATTTCTCCTTTGTCCCTCAGCCAACCCGTCATTCTGTCCATTTCTGCACATTCATAGATCTTTTTAATTATAGCATCTTCCGACGGTATGGTAGTGGATTTCCAAAATTGTGCATAAGTTATTCTTGCGGCCACAATTATATGTAGGCTCAGATGCCATATTGAACTGCTTATGTTTTCTGGTTTAATGCTTAGTAGAAGGTTCTCGGGTCTCCATTCCATGCTTGCCCCGGTAACCTCTTTTAGCCATTTTTTAATCCTTTTCCAGTATTTCGTGGCCTCAGTACAGGACCACCAAATATGGTAGAATGTGCCATCCTTTCTTCCACATTTCCAACACAGTGGAGATAACCCAGGAAACATTTTGGCTAACCTCGTTGGGGGGAAGTGCCACCTATAAACCATCTTGTATATGTTTTCTTTGAATGCTGTAGATATTGTAAGTTTAATGGCATCTTCGAACTCTTAATGCCGTGAGTGTTTTTGGAGCACAGAGGCCCCCATTATTTTTAGTGTGTGTGTGTAAAGAAGATCAAACTGTTTGAGTAGGGAAGAGGTGAGCACACTGCAGAAGGTCCTATCTGGAGAAACGTCATGTGGGTGAATCGAAGTCCAAGCTAAATGATGTAGGACAAGACAGTGAGATGTGTATGGATCTGTTGATTGGAGAAACAAAACAGACGTTTCACAAACCAGGGCAAACAACTCATAGAAGAACACACCCATCCGGACAAGATTCAGCAGTCCATCCTCATTTGAAAAACAAAGGTCATTCTTTGGAAGACAGCAAAGTCCAGGTTCTGGACAGAGAGGACTGCTAGTTTGAAAGAGGAGTTACAGAGGCCATCTACCTGGAGAATGAACAACCTACTCTCGATAGAGGGGGAGGGATACAACATCATCTGTCTCCTGTTTACAACAAAGTCCTTTCAGCAGTTTCAAGAAGGTTCCACACCCATCTGCATATTCAGGTGACCCTGAAAGCACAAATAAACCTCCAAGTGGCCTCAATGGCTCTCAGAAACAGTGTAATGATCAGATCACCACAAGGAATATAAGTCCTTCCGTCCACCGCCATTCAATCAGAACTGAAGACACTCCTTGAATGAGAAGTGAAATGTCTTGAGGAGGAGCCAATGTCACGACGAGATGGTTGTGTGGTCTCAATGCTCTGAGACCACAGCCAATACTTTTGCCACTGGGTGGTCCAAATGGACCTAAACCATCCCGAAGAGACGGTGAACAGGAAGAATATGTCTTGCTGATCTCAGGGATATCGCAAAATCCTCGAAAGAAGCAAGAGAAGCCGGTGACAAAAATTCCAGCCACAAGGCTGACAAAGTCGGGGCGGCCCAAAACGAGAAGTGAAATGTCTTCAAGGAAAGTCAAAGCCCAGTTGCCTTTTGAAAAAGCAAGAGTAGCTAACACCCTAGAAGATAGGCTCAAGTTCCAGATGGGTCTTGATCAGGGGTGGGTTCCTGCCAGTTCTAGCCTCTTCTATAGAAAGAGGTTCCACAAATCTACAATGCCATTTAGAACCGGTTCCAGCTCCCTCCCCCCTCCCCCGTCTGCACATCATCAAGATGAAGAGCGAGAGGAAGAATTCTGGGAGTTGAAGTCCACAAGTCTTAAAGCTGTCAAGTTTGAACACCCCTGGGTTTTTTTTCTAAAGGGTTAGGGGTGCAAGGGTCTTGTAACTTGACAGCTTTAAGACTTGCACACTTCAGTACCAGAGTTCCTGAACCAACATGACTGGAGGAGGAATTCTGGGAATTGAAGTCCACAAGTCTTAAAGCTGTCAACTTTGAACACCCCTGGGATTTTTTTCTAAAGGGTTAGGGGTGCAAGGGTCTTGTAATTTGGTAGCTTTAAGATTTGTGTGCTTCAAATGCCAGAGTTTCTGAGTCAACATGAAGGGAGGAGGAATTCTGGGAGTTGAAGTCCACAAGTCTTAAAGCTGTCAAGTTTGAACACCCCTAGGGATTTTTTCCCCTAAAGGTTTAGGGGTGCAAGGGCTTTGTAACTTGACAGCTTTAAGACTTGCACCCTTCAATGCCAGAGTTCCTGAGCCAACATTTTGGTTGCTAAGCAAGAGCGTTGTTAAGTGAGTTTCACCACATTTTACAAGTTGGCCACGCCCACCCAGTCACATGGCTGGCAAGCCACTCCCACAAAGGCCACACCTGCAGAAGAGGTTCTAAAAAAATTGAAACCCACTACTGGTCTTGACAGACTTGAACACTGGGCCCTATTCTGACAAAATGAACCTCAATGTAGAGAAAAGTAAAGTCCTACACTTAGGTAAGAAAAGCCAAAAGGACACATATAAACTGGGTGAAACTGGGCTTAATAGCAGTGACTGTGAGAGGAATCTTGGACTCTTAGCGGACAACCAGCTAAATATGAGCCAGCAGTATTCAGCGGCAGCCAAAAAAAGCCAATGCAATCCTAAATTGCATTAACAGAGGGATACAATCAAAATCAAGCGAGGTACTAATACCACTCTATAAAGCCCTAGTAAGACCACACCTAGAGTACTGCATCCAGTTTTGGTCACCACACTATAAGATTGATGTTGAGACTCTAGAAAGAGGGCAGAGAAGAGCAAACAGGATGATGAGGGGACTGGAGACTAAAACATACGATAAACGGTTACAGGAACTGGGCAAAATTAGTCTAGTGAAGAGAAGGACCAGGTGAGACATGATAGCACAGTTCCAATATTTGAAAGCTTGCCACAGAGAGGAAGGGGGTCAAGCTATTGTCCAAAGGACCTTTGAAGGCCAGACAAGGAATGATGGATAGAAACCGACCAAGGAGAGATTCAACCTAGAAACAAGGGGGGACTTTCTGACAGTGAGAACAATCAACCCATGGAACAGAAGTTGCCTTCGGAAGTTGTGGGAGCTTCATCACTGGAGGCTTTCAAGAAGAGATTGGACTGCCATTTGTCAGAAATGGTGTAGGGTTTCCTGCTTCAATGGGGGGTTGGACTAGATGACCTACAGGGTCCCTTCCAACTTTGTTCATCTGTTAACATTCCACTGATTTTGGTGATATCTGTTTTCAAGCAGCTTTGGGACAATCATGACCTGGATGACTGAGAATCTCTGCAGATATTTAAGCTGTATGAAGGATACAGGACAAAAGGCAGATATTTGTTTCGAAAGAAGAGGGCCCAGTGAAAAATTAAACTGAATTGGGTCTTGGACATATTTTGTTCTGTTTATTACACTTATATCTTGTCTTTACCTTAGGGTTTTGAGGTGACTTACACGGTTTTCTGTTCTGACCCCCCTCGTCCCACACCAACACACTCCGAGCCAAAGATAAGTTACGGCATTTAATTAACAGACAAACAGGTCCTTGGCAGCAAACTGGTACAGACAAGCTTGGGCAGCAATCCAGCACAGATAAGCCATGGCAACAATCCAGCCTGCCAAGCTCACAATCATGTTCTCCAACATTAGTTCCTGCGTTGACTTCTGCAAAAGGGACGTGTGCACAAGCAGTCCTTTTATAGTCTGGAGAGGAGCCTAATGACCACCAGCTGAGTGCAATTACCTCCTGTAACTGTGCAACTGTTCCTGATGCCTATTAGCTCTTCGGTGCCGGGCATCCAGGAACAACTCACTGCTGATATCCGGATCATACTCCCTTGTCTCCTCCCCACTGGTCCAAGGCTCTGGCACCTCCTGGTGGCCAACTAGCCTCTCTGCGTCCTGCTCGGAGTCGGAACCCTGTCCAGGGTCCTCCACATCCTCCAGAGCCAACTCATAGGGCCCCTCACTGTCGGAGTCTGGTGGTAACGGCTCCTGCTGGGCCGCAACAGTTTTCTATCCTCAACAACACTGTATCCAAGTTCGATGTACAGACATGAGCTCAGGTTGACTCAGGAAGCTTCTGGACTTCAGACAAGACAACTGACTTCAGGAAATATTTTAGACAGCCAGGTGTACATTCTCCCATTGTTGGGAAAGACTCACCCCTTTTCTGCTTCACAGGAGAGTCATTACCAAGAAATTTAGAAAGCCTCCACCCTACTTTGGCAGGGAATAAACTGGTACTAAGTGGGAAGTAGTACTTCAGTTGCTGGCATTCTTGTAACCCCATCTCATAAATCTTGTTAAAGAAGACTCTGTCGCATCAGGGAGAATAATTTACTTTTTGCTTACATCCAAGAGTCTGACATCAGGGAGAATAATTTACTTTCTGCTTACATCCAGGAACCTGGCAACTGGGGACTGAGTAAGGCATGTGTCACTTGACTCCTAGCTTGATAGTTTAACCCAGGATTAAAGAGAGTAGGTCTATCACCATGTCATCATCGTCACGCTGAAACGATTTAGGAGTCAGAAAAGCCATCCCTGAGGATTGCTCCAGATGGTTTCGGCTAAACTGCTCTCCCTCTGTCCCGGCCCTTGTTAGCTAACTCGGTCAAAACCAAAAATTCCCCCCCGAATGGTTAGGGATAATATTACAGAAATGTTTGCCATGGGATCTACTTTACATTCCAAGTAAATGCCATTTTCAGGGTGGGGCCTTTTGATTTGCTGTGAATCACTGGCTGGTCTTTTTGCAAACAGCTGAGGAATTTGCAAGGGGGATGATGACTTCCTAACCATTTCTTTGATCTGTCCCCAGTCTGTAAACAAACTGGTCCTTCAGCTGGCAGAAGGGGAATAAGGACATGAAGGGTTGCCCACAATGAGCCCTCTTCTGCTACGATAATGAAGTTGCTGAAGAATATGTTCATTACGGTGGCTATATTTTTTTCAGTTATGGAAAGGATGGCTGCATATTTACAATCCTTCCTTTATATAGGTTTTATTCTTACAGCAGAATCTTTTTTTAAAATATAGAATATATTGCTTAAATAAAATAGAATAGAATAGAACAGACTAACAGAGTTGGAAGGGACCTTGGAGGTCTTCTAGCCCAATGCAGCCGCGCGAGCGATTGTGGGTGCACCTCGCTTCACCCACGTAACACCTATCCTCCGCGAGCTGCACTGGCTACCTGTCGATCTCCGGATACGCTTCAAGGTGCTACTTGCCACCCATAAAGCCCTCCATGGTAGTGGATCTGGGTATTTGAGAGACCGCCTGCTGCTGATCACCTCCACACGACCTATTAGATCTCACCGATTAGGCCTCCTCCGAGTTCCATCCGCTGGCCAATGCCAACTGGCCACCATGCGGAGGAGAGCCTTCTCGGTGGTAGCCCCGACCCAATGGAACGATCTCCCCGTGGAGATTCGTACCCTCACCACCCTCCAGACCTTCCGCACAGCCCTTAGAACCTGGCTATCCCGTCAGGCCTGGGGCTAAAGATTGTAACCCGCCTGAATGGTATGAATGTTGCGTTTTAATCATGTATTGTCTTATATGTAAAAGTCTGTTTTCCCCCCCTCCTTTGGATTGTGAGCCGCCCTGAGTCCCCCCAGGGAAAAGGGCAGCATACAAATAAACCTTCTAATCTAATCTAATCTAATCTAATCTAATCTTCTGTTTAGGCAGGAAACTCTGTTCCATTTCAGACAAATGGTGGTCCAATCTCTTAAAAACTCCCAGTGTTGGGGCATTTACAACTTCTGGAGGCAAGTCATTCCACTGGTTAATTTTTCTCACTGTCAGAAAATTTCTCCTTATTTCCAGGTTGAATCTCTCCTTGTTCAGTTTCCATCCATTATTCCTTGTCTGGCCTTCAATATAGAATAACAGAGTTTGAAGGGACCTTGGAGGTCTTCTAGTCCAACCCTTGCTCAAGCAGGAGACCCTACACCATTTCTGACAATGGCAGTTCAATCTCTTCTTGAAAGTCTCCAGTGATGAAAGCCACCACAACTTCCGAAGGCAACTTCTGTTCCCTGGGTTGATTGTTCTCAGTGTCAGAATATTGCTCCTTATTTCCAAGTTGAATCTCTCCTTGGTCAGTTTCCATCCATTATTCCTTGTCTAGCCTTTGGGTGCTTTAGAAAAAAGCTTGACCCCCTCCTCTCTGTGGCAGCCCCTCAAATATTGGAAGACTGCTCTCATGTCTCCCCTGGTTCTTCTCTTCACTAGACTAGCCATGCCCAGTTCCTGCAACCATTCTTCATATGTTTTAGCCTCCAGTCCCCTAATCATCTTTGTTGCTCTTCCCTGCGCTCTTTCTAGAGTCTCCACATCTTTTTTTACATCGTGGCGACCAAAACTGCTTCAGGATTCCACGATAGCGAAGAATACTTTCTTGTAAGAAAAGCAGTTTTTTTTGACAGCCTTCCTCTCTACTATACAAATACAGCTAGTCCTTGCTTTACAACCACTCCTTTAGTGACAATTCGAAGGTACAACATCACCCAAAAAAGTGACTTACGGCCGTTTTTCACACGCGAGTGTTGCACAAATGCAGCCCATGATCAAAATTTGGTCGTTTGGCAACTGGTTCATTTTTATAACGCAAGGTCACGTGTTTTGCAACTTTCTCACCAGCAAAGTCAATGCCAGATCCACTTAATGACCGTGCTACTAACTGAACCACTGCAGCGACTCACTTTGAATTGAATTGAATTGAATTTTATTATTTGTATGCCTCCCTTCTCCGGGAGGGACTCAGGGCGGCGAACAACTCAAAAGGGGAAAAGGGGAACATAGAACAGAATACAAGTAATTAAAATAGCCAAGAATCACACAACCACACAAGTCGAGAGGGGAGGGGAACTCATCAACCCCAGGCCTGCCGGCAAAGCCAGGTTTTGACGGCTTTTCGGAAGGCCTGGAGAGAGGTGAGGGTCCGAATCCCTGCGGGGAGTTCGTTCCAGAGGGCCAGAGCTGCCACAGAGAAGGCCCTCCCCCGGGTAGTAGCCAGGTGGCATTGGCTGGTAGACGGAACCCGGAGGAGGCCAACCCTGTGTGATCTAATGGGTCTTTGGGAGGTAATTGGCAGCAGGCAGTCTCTCAAGTACACACTTAAAAACTGCATCAAGGAAAGTCGTAAAATGGGGCAACGTTCACTTACCAACTGTCTCACTTAGTAGCAGAAAATGTGGGCTCAATTCTCAAGGGCTGTCTGCTATTTAAAACTCCTTCCTTATATAGTTTTTACAAAAAAATTCTTGTGGCAATATCTGCGTCAAGATAGCATGATAGCGAAGAATATTTTCTTGTAAGAAGAGCAAAGGGCTGGGTTTTTTTTTGACAGCCATCCTCTCTGATATACAAATACAGAGAGACGTGGTCTCTTTTTAAAATTCTACCTGCGCTACACAGTCCACAACCAATTTAATGCCTTGAAAGATATTTTTCCAATTAAAATATGGGAGTTTTGCCTCTTCCATTCCAATTTCCCTACCTCGGGATTTGAAATCCGCTCTTTTAAACTTGGTGCTAAGCTAAATATCTGCACCCTAATAACGAAAAGAGGAAAATTGTTGCTCCGGCTAATAGCGAGAATGTTTTGCTTTGTTTTACAAAAGTTGGAAATCAAGGTTAGGAAAAAAAAAAAACTAAAATAAAAGTTAGAATAGGCAGCCGGGGTTTGATTTAAAGCAGTTGATTTTTTTCTGAAAGATAATTTTTTGCAATCTGGGAATTTTTGGGGTAGAAGGATTAATATGTTTTTTTTCAGTATGGCGAAATCAAATCATAATTCATCTTTGAAGATCTGGAAAATATTCAGGAAGGAAAAAATGTGGTTTCTGCTCTAACTGGAATGCTATTTTTTCTGCCTCCTCCTTCTGTGGGAACTAAAACATGAGATGACACAATTGAGCAAAATGGAATTGCACAGGGCGAGGCTATAGAAATAAAGGAGCTTGCCCTTATTATTATTTTTTTAAAAAAACCAAAATTGTTGGGAGTATTAAGCATTTAGGATATTTCAAAATTGTAAGAACAATTTTGTTGGTCTTACAAAATTCAGATGGTTGTGAATAACAACCAGAGTCTACATGACTCTGTCCTATCGTATCTAAGGCCAAATCGATATCTAGCAATCAAAAAAAAAATTGATCTCCCCCTCACATCCTGGAAGTAAATTGTTTCAATTTCTGCTCTCAAAATGGCATTATAGGGCATTGCACACCAGAACAACTAGGCACAAGGATAGTTTTTCCCTGAATGCCATCACTCTGCTAAACAAATAATTCCCTCACCACTGTCAAACTATTTACTAAGTCTGCCTTACTATTAGTCTTCTCATCGTTCCTATCACCCATCTCCTCCCACTTAGGACTGCAGGACTGCAACTTTGTTGCTTGTATCCTTACGATTTACATTGATTGTTTCCTGATTGCTTATTTATACCCCATGAGTATCATTAAGTTTGTACCTTATGATTCTTGGTGAATGTATCTTGTCTTTTTATGTACCCTGAGAGCATCTGCACCAAAGACAAATTTCTTGTGTGCCCAATCACACTTGGCCAATAAAGAATTCAATTCAATTCTATTCCTATTCCTATTCCGTTCTGTGCTATGCTATTTCTATTCTATTTCTACTTCTATCCTATCCTATCCTATCCTATCCTATCCTATCCTATTCCTATTTCTATTCCGTGCCATGCCATGCTATTTCTATTTCTATTATTTCATATTCTATTCTATTCTATTCTATTCTATTCTATTCTATTCTATCCTATCCCATCCCACCCCATTATATTCTATATAGTCTCATCTGTTCTATTCCATTCTCGTCTATTCTCGTCTATTCTATTCTATTCCTATTCTATTCTATCCTATCCCATCCCATTACATTCTATATATTCTCATCTGTTCTATTCCATTCCATTCCATTCTATTCTATCCCATCCCATCCCATCCCATCCCATCCCATCCCATTACGTTCTATATATTCTCATCTGTTCTATTCCATTCTCATCTATTCTCCTCTATTCTCATCTATTCTCATCTATTCTATTCTATTCTATTCTATTCTATTCTATTCTATTCTATTCTATTCTATTCTATTCTATTCTATTCCATTCTATTCCATTCTATTCCATTCTATCCCATCCCATCCCATCCCATTACATCTATCCTATCCTACCCTATCCTATCCTATCCCATCCCATCCCATCCCATCCCATCCCATTACATCTATCCTATCCTATCCTATCCCATCCCATCCCATCCCATCCCATTACGTTCTATATATTCTCATCTGTTCTATTCCATTCTCGTCTATTCTCATCTATTCTCATCTATTCTCGTCTATTCCATTCCATTCCATTCCATTCTATTCTATTCTATTCCCTGGGAGGATGAATAGACTGGTTCTGAGCTGGTGGGGCTGTGAGAAATTTCCTCCCAACTCTCTTCTGTAATTCATTTGATTTACCATGCAGGATGCGCCCAACCAATGCCAGGGCGAAGTGAACACGGGAAAAACGAATGAACCCTCCGATTGTCAAGCCGTCCTCCATTTGTTTGAATCCCAATTGCCAATTAGGCCTGCGATGCTCCTCATTTCCTCCCTTTTCCCTGCGTCTGCTACCATCCAAAGACTCATGGATCTTTTCTGGGCCTAATGACACAGGAGGACACGACTAATTACAGGCCCTTTTACCTGCTGTCCAAGCCACAAGCCCTGTGCCTGAAAGATTTCAGAGCTTGATGGAATGGGATGCCTCAGCACATCTTCTGTTTGCCAGGGAACAAGGCGCATGGGATGAGTCATCCGCCGGCTTCAGCGTTTCTATTCAGGACTGGCAGTCCTTTTTCATAGGGGTTTATTATTATTTTTTTGGCATTGCAGATGGTAGAATTTGGGAGAAAGAGAAACCGGTTAGCCAGGAGAAGGGCACCCGTGGCCTTTCGGCTGACGGTCTCCTGGCGCTTTGAAGGGAAACAGGAGAACTAAAGATTGCACTGGAGGGAAGTCCTGCGTGGAGGGCTTGCATTAGTGGGGAAATGCCTCTGTAGAACCTCTTCTTTCTTGATAATAACC
This sequence comes from Thamnophis elegans, assembly GCF_009769535.1. Classification (NCBI taxonomy): domain Eukaryota; kingdom Metazoa; phylum Chordata; class Lepidosauria; order Squamata; family Natricidae; genus Thamnophis; species Thamnophis elegans. Next base: position 8,194,876 of record NC_045554.1, read on the forward strand.
CTTGGTTAGGATTGGAAATGTTACATTTTTACCAGTCCCAGACTGTGAATTGAAGGTTACTTCCTCCTCCTCTTCTTCTTCTTCTTCTTTTTCTCCTCCTCCTCCTCCTCCTCCTCCTCCTCCTCCTCTTTCTCCTTCTCCTTCTCTTTCTCCTTCTTGAATAATAGAGTTGGAAGGGACCTTGGAGGCCTTCTTCTTCTGCTTCTCCTTCTTCTCCTTCTCCTCCTCCTCCTCCTCTCTTTCTCCTTCTCCTTCTCTTTCTCCTTCTTGAATAACAGAGTTGGAAGGGACCTTGGAGGCCTTCTAGTCCAACCCCCTGCTCAGGCAGAAAATCCTGCACCATTTCTGACAAATGGTTATCCAACATCTTCTGACAAACTTCCAGTGTTGGAGCATTCACAACTTCTGGAAGCAACTTGTCCCACTGATTAACTGTTCCCACTGTCAGGAAATTCATTCTTAGTTCTAGGTTGCTTCTCTCCTTGATTAGTTTCCACCCATTGCTTTTAGTCTTGCCCTCAGGTGCTTTGGAGAATAGTTTGACTCTCTCTTCTTTGTGGCAACCCCTGAGACTTACTACTACTACTATTACTATTATTACTACTACTACTACTACTACTACTACTACTTTCTCCTCCTCCTCCCCCTCCCCCTCCACCACCACCACTGTCAAATTATTTACTAAGACTGTATTACTATTATTCTTCTCTTCCTTCCTAGTACCTATCTCTTCCCACTTATGTCTATAACCATGTTGCTTGTATATTTACAATTTATATTGTTTTATTTGTCTCCTAGTATGATTTGATTGCTTATTAGTAACCTATGACTACTATCACTAAGTGTTGTATCTTATGATTCTTGATGAATGTATTCTATTTTATTTTTCTGTATGTACACAGAGACCATCTGCACCAAAGAAAAATTCCTTGTGTGTCCAATCACACTTGGCCAATAAAGAATTCTATTCTATTCTATTCTATTCTATTCTATTCTATTCTATTCTATTCTATCCCTATTCCTATTCCTATTCCTATTCCTATTTCTATTTCTATTTCTATTCTATTCTTCATTCCATTATTCCATTCTATTCTTCATTCTCTACTCTATTCCTATTCCTATTCTATTCCTATTCTATTCTTCATTTTCTATTCTATTCTTCATTTTCTATTCTATTCTTCATTTTCCATTCCATTCCTATTCCTATTCCTATTTCTATTATTTCTATTTCTATTTCTATTATTTCTATTTCTATTCTTCATTCCATTATTCTATTCTATTCTTCATTCTCTATTCTATTCCTATTCCTATTCTATTCCTATTCTATTCTTCATTTTCTATTCTATTCTTCATTTTCTATTCTATTCTTCATTTTCTATTCTATTCCTATTCCTATTCCTATTCTATTCTATTCTATTCTATTCTCCTCCCTCTTCCCTCCCTCCTCCCCCCAATTTTTTTCCAGATAATTCTCTGAGTTCAAATTAGGACCATAAAGCTTCAGCCAGCCAATGCTTCATCATCTTTGCTGTCTTTTATCATTATCATTTCATCCATCTATCTATCTATCTATCTATCTATCTATCTATCTATCTATCTATCATCTATCTATCTATCTATCTATCTATCTATCATCTATCTATCTATCTATCTATCTATCTATCTATCTATCTATCTATCTATATCTATCATCTATCTATCTATCATCTATCTATCTATCATCTATCTATCTATCTATCTATCTATCTATCTATCTATCTATCTATCATCTATCTATCATCTATCTATCTGTCTGTCTGTCTGTCATCTATCTTTACTTACATTCTTTGAAAGAAACACATCTTTTAAAAAAAAGAAAAGATACAGGTAAGACTACAGCCATGCAGTCGCAGATCCCATCCTAACCGTTTGGATTCCCTCTCCCCACAGAGCGACCAGGTAGATGTTCAAGAACTAAGCAAAATGACATGAAACGGGCAGATGGGCTCAAAACGGAGGCGAGCATTTCTTTAAGGGCTTCTTTCGGAAGGAGTTAATTATAACATTTTGAACAGATGGTATGGAACACCTGGGCGCATTCTGTAAATACCTTGGAAAAGGTAATAGGGTTGCACAAAAGGATGCGGGGAGGCTGTTTCTATCAAACATACGCAAGACTCTGTTAAATATAGTTGGGAATTCTAGACCCTCCCTAAATACCAATGCAGGTTCTATGGTAATGCGCAAGAATAGCTTCCTTATTGTCAAAATGAAATGGCACACAAGGGGACAAAGACTGAGAGATAGTCTCTGACTTCCAGCCGGTTGTTTATTAGCCATCTGAAGTTATAATGGCTCTGAAAAAATATCCTTCCCCTGGAATAGGGAGGGAATTTTACAGTACCCTTCCCAATGGTGGGATTTAATATTTTTTTACTACTGGTTCTATGGGTGTGGCTTGGTGGGTGTGGCATGGATTGGTGGGCATGGCTTGGTAGGCATGGCAAGGGAAGGATACTGCAAAATCCCCATTCTCTCCCCACTCAAAGGGAAGGATACTGTAAAATCCCCATTCTCTCTCCACTCCAGGGGAAGGATACTGCAAAATCCCCATTCCCTCCCCACTCCAGGGAAAGGATACTGTAAAATTTCCATTCCCTCCCCACTCCGGGGGAAGGATACTGCAAAATCCCCATTCCCTCCCCACTTCAGGGGAAGGATACTGTAAAATCCCCATTCTTTCTCCACTCCAGGAGAAGGATACTGCAAAATCCCCATTCCCTCCCCACTTCAGGGAAAGGATACTGTAAAATCCCCATTCTCTCTCCACTCCAGGGGAAGGATACTGCAAAATCCCCATTCCCTCTCCACTCCAGGGAAAGGATACTGTAAAATTTCCATTCCCTCCCCACTCCGGGGGAAGGATACTGCAAAATCCCCATTCCCTCCCCACTTCAGGGGAAGGATACTGCAAAATCCCCATTCCCTCTCCACTCCAAGGGAAGGATACTGTAAAATTTCCATTCCCTCCCCACTCCGGGGGAAGGATACTGCAAAATCCCCATTCCCTCCCCACTTCAGGGGAAGGATACTGTAAAATCCCCATTCCCTCTCCACTCCAAGGGAAGGATACTGTAAAATCCCCATTTCCTCCTGATCTCGGGACTCGGGAGGAAGAGAATAGATGGGGGCAGGGCCAGTCAGAGGTGGTATTTACCGGTTCTCCGAACTACTCAAGATTTCTGCTACTGGTTCTTCAGAATTGGGTCGGAATATCTGCTGAATACTACCTCTGATCCTTCCCCTGGAGTGGGGAGGGACTGGAGATTTTACAGTATCCTTCCCCTGCCATGCCTACCAAGCCACACCCACCAAGCCACGCCACACCCACCAAGCCACACCCACAGAACTGGTATTAAAATTTTTGAACCCCACCACTGATGGTTTTCTAAATTGCTGAGAGTTGCTACAGCAACATACAAGTAGACTATAATCAATTGTTTGCATCTAGAGTTCTCTTTTTTTGATATGCTTGACCGTTTCCAGCACAATTAAGGGATTTCTCCACCTTTAAACCACATGTCTAGAAAGAAGAATTCACTGCTGTTAGGCCATTCTTGCTTAGGAGATAATTATGCATGGGAAACACAAAACTGTCTCCTTTTTTATATTCTAGAGGACAAAACCATGAATTAATAATCTGTTTTGCGTAATACACCATTCTGTTGCAAGATGATATTCCAGTCATAGCACAATGCACAATCTTCTCATTTATATTTCAACTCGCTTTAATTATGCTATTTTCCATTAGAATGCCTAGCCAGTTTTGGAACATACCTGAAAATTAAATTGGATGAAACTATTTTTTTTAAAAATGGTTTTCCCAGTTGCAATGGATGGCTGTGAAAGTTGGACCGTAAGGAAGGCTGAGCGCCATAGAATGGAGGCCTTTGAACTCTGGTGCTGGAGAAGACTCCTGCGAGTCTCTTGAACTGCAAGGCCATCCAACCGGTCAGTCTTAGAGGAGATCAACCCTGACTGCTCTTAAGAAGGCCAGATCCTGAAGAGGAAACTCAAAGACTTTGGCCACCTGATGAGAAGGAAGAAGGACTCTCTGGAGAAGAGCCTCATGCTGAGAATGATGGAGGGCAAAAGAAGAAGGACTGCAAGGCCATCCAACCGGTCAGTCCTAGAGGAGATCAACCCTGACTGCTCTTGAGAAGGCCAGATCCTGAAGAGGAAACTCAAGGACTTTGGCCACCTCATGAGAAGGAAGAAGGACTCCCTGGAGAAGAGCCTCATGCTGGGAATGATGGAGGGCAAAAGAAGGACTGCAAGGCCATCCAACCGGTCAGTCCTAGAGGAGATCAACCCTAACTGCTCTTTAAAAGGCCAGATCCTGAAGAGGAAACTCAAGGACTTTGGCCACCTAATGAGAAGGAAGGACTCCCTGGAGAAGAGCATCATGCTGGGAACGATGGAGGGCAAGAGAAGAAGGGGACGACAGAAAAGGAGGTGGCTGGATGGAGTCACCAAAGCAGTTGGTGTGAGCTTCAATGGACTCCAGAGGATGGTAGAGGACAGGAAGGCCTGTCTTAGAGAGAGACAGTGAGGGAGAGGGAGGGAGGGAGAGAGAGAGAGGGAGAGTGAAAGGAGAGATGGAGAGAGAGAAAGGAGGGAGGGAGAGAGACAGAGACAGAGTGTCAGCACTCCTCCATTGAATAATTAGGAAAGAAAACCACAAGACTCCATTGATAGAAATCAAGTGTACTTTTACTAATTATAAATGATCAGAAGCGTAGCAAAGCGAAGACTGATTATTTAGGCGCGAAAGCAAATGATATATAGAATAACCCATTCCCCACCTCTTGGCATCCCAGTTTCAGTCCAATTGTAATTCTCCCAAGTGTCAGGTGCGAGATAACTTCGAAAGGCATCACCAAGATGGAATGTCGGTGCCGTTGGCCTTGGCGGGAAACCTCCTCCGCATGCGCAGTAAGACAGGCAGCAGAAACTCCAGAATCTTCCTCCAGCACAATTAGTAATCCCCTCTCAAATACCACGCCCCCCCTCCCCGTTTCAATGGCAGCCGAAGCAGCAGCAAAGCAGAGGCTGACAGAGAGAGAGAGAGAGAGAGAGAGAGACAGAGACAGAGACAGAGACAGAGAGAGACAGAGAGAGACAGAGAGAGAGGGAGAGACAGAGAGAGAGAGAGAAAGAGAGACAGAGAGAGACAGTGAGAGAGAGAAAGCAAGGTTAATAGAACTCCTCTACCAGACAATGGACGTGGCTTTGTTTGACATCTTCTATGTTGACACTTTCTGCTTCGTCAGCTTTCAAAGAAATTGTGTGCGAGCTCTTCTTTTTGTCAGCTTGATTTCTCTTAATAACACTTAGCAATTTCTACTTTCCAAAAGGCACCGGAAACATTCATTCATCTTCAGGCTATCTTTCCGAAAAAACGGCTGCAAAGCAATACTCCCGGCCTTGATTTCAGACAGTAATGGAATATTCACCAGATTTACTTGACTTCCCGGCGGAGGAGATATCCAACACAAGATTGAATCTTTCCAGAAAAAAAAAAGTCGCAGTAGACTATCGGTATTTGTTAGGTTCAAAAGCAGTGCACTTCAGGCCCACATTAACCAGGAGCATTTGCAGAGTCATGTGACTGCATTCTATGATGGTTTCTTTCTCCCCAACCGTGTACAACAATTCATTTACTGACCATTTGAAGTTCAGTGACCATCCTGAATACATGCCAATTTGCCAAGCCTTCGAATTTCGATCATGTGACCGCAGGGATGTTGCAACGGTCATAAGAGTGGAAAACTGTTGTGGCCGGCCAGTGACCAGTGGAGCTGGCAGCAGATTCGGACAGTGAGGAGGTTGGGGAGGAACCTGGACCAGTCCTGGAGTCTGGGGAAGGCTCTGATGAGGGCTCTGTGTCGGAGGCAGAGAGGGGGCCAGGGCCGTCTGACAGTTATCAGCTGCCTTTGGAGTCAGACGTCAGTGAGGCAGAGGAACATCTGGAGCCTGTTCCCAGTGTGCGCATGCACAGAGTTGCCAGATGAAGGGAACAGAGAGAGACCGCCTCCTGCTGATTACCTCTCTCAGACCAATTAGATCGCACAGGTTAGGTCTCCTCCGGATTCCATCTGCCAGCCAATGTTGGCTGGCGACTCCCCGGGGGAGAGCCTTCTCTGTTGCAGCTCCGGCCCTCTGGAACGAGCTCCCTGTCGAGATACTACCCTCCCGGCCTTCCGCAAAGCCACCAAGTCCTGGCTGTTCCAGCAGGCTGGGGGGGGGGGGGTCTGAGAAACATCTACCTCCACGGAAATTGTGAATGTTGGTTTTGTTTTTAATATGTTGTCTTTGTCTCGTTTCCCCCATTCCCTTGTCTTTTGTGAGCCGCCTGGAGTCCTCCTGGAGTGGGCGGCATACAAGACAAATAAATAAATAAATAAATAAATAAATAAATAAATAAATAAATAAATAAATAAATAAATAATAAACAGCTAAAGAACAGGGGTTGACTTGGGAGTAAGGCCACAGGTGGACGATGAGTGGCCCCTCCCAGAGGAAATAAAAGAGGAGCGAAAGGGGAGTGGAGTTTGCAGGAGACAATCAGTTCACTTCATTAGGGGGAAGATCTGTTCCTGACTTCTTGCCAAGTAATTGCTGCTACAGCGTGGAGTTTGGAAGATATCGGCCTGGCAGCTCTCCAAGCCTGATAAAAGTCTGTAGCTGTGAAATCTCTGGAAAGACTGTTGGCTGGGATTTTGCAGGAAAGGAATTCCCTTTCAACTAAATAAAAGGGGTTTTATCGGGACGAGGAGTTCAGCTTCGTGCTTTTGGGAAGCCTCGGTCGGAACAGAAACAGCCGTAAGTCACTTTTTTCAGCGCTGTTGTAACTTTCAAAGGTTATTAAAGGAAGGGTTGTCGGTGGAAGAACACCTTGTCTTTTTCTTTCCTTTGTCTTTGCCTTCTTCCCTTCCCAAATGAAGGTCTCCACCTGCCCAAAAACCACACAATTATTCTTCAAGGTTTTCACGAGAAGACCAACTGGCATCAATGAGCAGATATTCATCCCGAAGATGAATGGGAGGCCACATTTGCTCATTGATGCCGGTCGGTCTTCTCGCGAAAACCTTGAAGAATGGTTTTGCCGTCTTGCTCTCGTTGCTTTCTCCTCCTTCCCAGCTGCCACACTGTGGAATATTGTCCGGGTTTTTATTTATTTTTTTAATGCCGATATTTGGGTTTTCTCTCGCTCCAATCAACCACCCACCAGGCCTGCTGTGCATCTGCGGAATTGTTAAGAATGAGAAAAGTGTGACTTGAGATGAGAATAAAAGTGGGAGCCAGCTTCCTTGCCTGCTCACTTTTCCTTTCCTGTCTCCTGAAGAATGGAAAACGACTCTTGTTAGGTAAGCTCCCCGTTGGGAGCGCGAGTGCGTTCAAAGAAGCGTTGTGAGTCCAGAAGTGGTTTCCAATGTTCTCATTCGTCTATGAAGTTTGTCTTGTTTTTGTTTTCACATAATAATATATACCTGCCATTCCTGTAGCAACAACCAATGTCATCAGCAGAATCCAAAGTCAATGTTTCATTTTGTCCCCACCTCAAGCACAAAGCCCCGATGTGGTTTCCAATGTTCTCATTTGTCTATGTAGTTTGTCTTGTTTTTGTTTTCACATAATAATATATACCTGCCATTCCTGTAACAACAACCAATCTCATCAGCAAAATCCCAAGTCAATATTTCATTTTGTCCCCACCTCAAGCACAAAGTCCAGATGTGGTTTCCAATGTTCTCATTTTTCTATGTAGTTTGTCTTGTTTTGGTTTCCACATAATAATATATACCTGCCATTCCTGTGGCAACGACCAATGTCATCAGCAAAATCCAAAGTCAATGTTTCATTTTGTCCCCACCTCAAGCACAAAGCCCTGATGTGGTTTCCAATGTTCTCATTTGTCTATGAAGTTTGTCTTGTATTGATTTCCACATAATAATATATACCTGCCATTCCTGTAACAACGACCAATGTCATCAGCAGTATCCAAAGTCAATATTTCCTTTTGTCCCCACCTCAAGCACAAAGTCCAGAAGTGGTTTCCAATGTTCTCATTTTTCTATGTAGTTTGTCTTGTTTTGGTTTCCACATAATAATATATACCTGCCATTCCTGGAACATCAACCAATTTCATCAGCAAAATCCAAAGTCAATGTTAAGAATGAGAAAAGTGTGACTTGAGATGAGAATAAAAGTGGGAGCCAGCTTCCTTGCCTGCCCACTTTTCCTTTCCTGTCTCCTGAAGAATGGAAAATGACTCTTGTTACTGAAGCTCCCCATTGGGAGAGCGAGTGTGTTCAGAGAAGCGTTGTGGGAGTTGTGTTGGAGAACATACAAACCAGCATACAGAAACACACGTCGCACAGCTGATCTTCGGAACTTTTGTTTTTCTTTTACTTTTTAACCATTTTTTAAACTACAGGTTCTCCAGAAATGCGGGGGTCGGGGAGTCTGGTTTTGCTCCCAGCAGGCTTCCCTGAAGCCTGCTAGGCCAAAAATGAGGGGTGGGGGTGCTGAGAAAGAAAGAAAGAAAGAAAGAAAGAAGGAAAGAAAAAGAGAGGGAAGGAGGGAGGGAGGGAAAAAGGAGAGGAAGGAAGGACTACAAACCTGGCACTAGACACAGCTTCAGAGGATAAGCCAGGGCTGGAAGGATCCTGGAGGTCATCTAGTCCAATCGTGCTCCAGCAGGACATTGTTAAAGTGAGTTTCTGTCTTTTGATCACCCAGTTACGTGACTACATAGCCACGCCCTCCCAGTCACATGACCCCCACCAAGCCACACCCACCAAGCCATGCCCACAGAACCAGTAGTAAAAAAAAATAGATTTCACCACTGCCTCTCAGCCATTTCTTCTATGGCTATGCCAACCCTTATGTAAATAGCTCTTAATCCAACCAGTCGCTCCTCCCAAGCCCTGTAATAAAAGTACGAGCAAAGGAAAAATCTCCAGAAAAGCCACTCAGGCTATAGAAAGTCTGGGTGTACTGCCAAGATCCATTAACAGCTGTTACAATGTAACAAGGTTTGACCACAGAGGCAGTGAACCTTTCGGACATTTTCAGCTTCTGCGTGTGTCAGGTAAGCTCCCCGTTGGGAGAGCGAGTGCTTTCTGAGAAGCGTTGTGAGAGTTGTGTTGGAGAACACACAAACCAGCATACAGAGACACTGCAGTTTAAATAGGCTTTTACTTTCATGGAAATAGAAGTATCAGAGTCCATCAAACAGTCCAAGTCATACATGGATAAGACAGTCAATCATCAACGTCTTTCAGTTAAGGGATAATCCAAATAACATAGTCCATAATCATACAAACAATCCGGTACTCAAAGTTTGCTAGCAGTTGCAAAACTTATGATAGCTCACGGCACTTTCTAACAGCCAGCTTCCAAAACACTCAGATCAGATCAGCCCAGCATCTAACAAACAGAGAGCTTACAGTCATTCTGGCTCCCTCTTATGGCCGATTGAGGAAACAGCAACCAATCACATTTTACACTATGATTTAAAGAAACAGGTACAGCATTGCTATATGATTTATATATTGCCAACCCAACCATTAGATTATATTCCTAACAACTCTGTCAAAAAGTTCCACCTTGCCAGAAGGCAGTATTAAATATCTGAAATATTAAATAAGGGGTCCCTGACTTACCGCCATTTGTTTCGCAAATGTTACAGTGGCAGTGAAAAAAAAATCACTTAATACTTAGAACATCACAGAATCCACCACAATCAAATGATTAAAATTCAAGAGAGAGAAAAGATGTGGAGACTCTAGAAAGAGTACAAAACAAGGGCAACAAAGAGGATTAGGGGACTGGAGGCTAAAACTATGAAGAACAGTTGCAAGAACAGGGCATGGCTAGTCTAGTGAAGAGAAGGACCAAGGGAGACATGTTAGCAATGTTCCAATATTTAAGGGGCTGTTCAACATATTCTCCAAAGCCATCAGAAAGCAAGACACGAAGCAACAGATGGAAACTAATCAAGGAGAGAAGCAATCTAGAAGGAAGGAGAAATTTCCTGACAGTGAGAACAATTAATCAATAGAATGACTTGCCTCCAGAAGTTGTGGTGGAGGTTTTAAAGAAGAGATTGTATAGCCAGAGGTCTTCTAGTCCAACCCCTTGCTCAAGCAGGAGACCCTATGCCATTTCTGACAAATGCCTGTCCAATCTCTTCTTCAAAACCTCCAGGGATGGAGCACCCACAACTTCTGAAGGCAACTTCTGTTCCACCGATTAATTGTTTTCCCTGTCAGGAATTTTTTCACCCTTATTTCCAGGTTAGTTGTCTCATTGCTTAGTTTCCATCCGTTGCTTCTTGTCCTGCCTTCAGGTGCTTTGGAATATAGATTGTGGTAACCCCTCAAATATTGGATAAATATCATAACACCCCTGTTCCTTCTTTTCCTTATATACACCCAATTCCTGCATGTTTTAGCCTCCAGTTCCCTAATCATCTTTGTTGCTCTTCTCCACGCTCCTTCCAGAATCTCAGCATCCATCTATCTTTCTATCTATCTATCTATCTATCTATCTATCTATCTATCTATCTATCTATCATCTATCTATCTATCTATCTATCTATCTATCTATCTATCTATCTTCTATCTATCATCTATCTATCCACTATATATATAAATGGCTGTGTGTATATATGTTCCAGCATAACTCTGGAATGTCTCAAATGTCGCAAGTTATCTCGACCCCTTCCAGTCGGGCTTCAGACCCGGCTACAGCACAGAAACCGCTTTGGTCGCATTGACCGATGATCTCTGGAGAGCCAGAGATGGAGGCCATGCCTCCATCCTGGTTCTCCTCGACCTCTCGGTGGCTTTCGATACCATCGACCATGGTATCCTTCTGCGATGACTGCGGGAGGTGGGGGTGGGAGGCACTGTTTTATAGTGGTTCTCCTCCTACCTCTCGGATAGGTCGCAGTCGGTGTTAGTGGGGGGGCAGAGATCGACCCCTAGGCCTCTAACATATGGGGTGCCGCAGGGTTCGGTCTTATCCCCCCTACTATTTAACATCTACATGAAACCGCTGGGTGAGATCATTCGGAGGCACGGGATAAGATACCATCAATACGTGGACAATACTCAGTTGTATCTGTCCACCCCGTGCCAACTCAATGAAGCGGTGGACGTGATGAACTGGGGTCTTGAGGCCGTTATGGACTGGATGAGGGCTAACAAGCTTGTACTCAACCCGGAGAAGACCGAGTGGCTGTTGTGTTTTCCTCCCAATAATTCGATCAGTGTTCCATCGCTCAGGCTGGGGGGGTCAAATTTTATACCCCTCAGAGAGGGTTCGCAACTTGGGAGTCCTCCTGGATCCACAGCTGACTTTCGACCACCATTTGACGGCTGTGACCAGGGGGGCATTTGCCCAGGTTCGCCTGGTGCGCCAGTTGCGACCCTACCTGAACCGGGAGGCCCTCACAACAGTCACTCGGGCCCTTGTGACCTCTATGCTGGAATACTGCAATTTGCTCTACATGGGGCTGCCCTTGAAGAGCATCCGGCGACTTCAGCTAGTCCAGAACGCGGCCGTGCGAGTGATTGTGGGTGCACCTCGGTTCGCCCACATAACACCTATCCTCCGCGAGCTGCGCTGGCTACCTGTTGATCTCCGGGTGCGCTTCAAGGTGCTACTTGTCACCCATAAAGCCCTCCATGGTAGTGGATCTGCGTACTTGAGAGACCGCCTCCTGCCAATTACCTCCCTGCGACCAATTAGATCGCATAGATTAGGCCTCCTCCGAGTTCCATCTGCCAGTCAGTGCCGACTGGCAACTACACGGAGGAGAGCCTTTTCAGTAGTAGCTCCGACCCTTTGGAACGATCTCCCCGTGGAGATTCGTACCCTTACCACCGTCCAGACCTTCCGCACAGCCCTCAAGACCTGGCTAGCCCGTCAGGCCTGGGGATAAAGATAATCTGTCCCCACCCGAATGATGAATGAATGTTGTTTACTATTTTACTTCTATGTATTGTTTGTGCCTATTGTCTGTACCTTCCCTTCCTTATTTTATGTAAGCCGCCCTGAGTCCCCTCAGGGAAAAGGGCGGCCTATAAATATTAATAAAACCTAAAAACCTAAACCTAAAACAATTCCAATCAAACTTGGTACACAGATAACTTACATTCTGGAAACAAATACTGTGGGGGTAAGACACCCCTAAACCCCCTCGTGTGTGTGTGTGTGTGTTCTGTTAAGATACAGCCTGTTGTACCTTCAAGTGGCTTCTACCGTACTGCCGTAAAATGGCTTCTACTGTACAGCGCAGTGGAGTTGCCATGGTAACAGCTTCACAGTACTCCCCAAGGGGGCTCCCTCTGGTAAGGGGGAAAATCCAACATTAGAAATTACGCTTGGTCTGGACATTTCCCCCCTATAAATAAATACCCGGGCAACTCCGGATTATCGGCTAGTCTTTTATATAATGCAGTGAGCAAAACTGGATGCAGTCCCCCCGTCTGAATCTTCACCGGTCTGAATTTTCATTTTATCTCTCATTCATATTGTTGGGCTTCCATCTTGCTCCCTAGCTTTGATCCTGAACATGTTCGTCATTTGATATGTTTTCCTTGGCACGCCGTGAATATAACGCTATTCCCTTGTTGGCTTTCTTTATTCTCCCAGATTAAGTTTTTACTGCTTATTTAGGACTCTCAATAGGGTCTCCTTCACTCTGAGGTCACAGATTGTTCTCACATTATTGCCTCTAAATTCCTTGACCGAACTCTTGTTTATACAGATTCCTTTATAATAAATTACTCAAAGCTTTCCGGATTAAAGATTCATTGCTTCCAAACCACGTGTTTAGCTGTGTTTGTCAAGTTAAAGCATGTTTGGGATTCACGCAGTTGGCTGAATCATGAGTTGCTGGAAAAGGTTAGGAGTTCATGACATCCCTTCCCTTAAAAGCATGAAATAACCCAACTTTAATATAGAACAAACTTTGCCAGCTGGCACACCTGGTTACACACCACACATGCCTTGCTCTGAATCCACTGAAGAACATTGTATAAACTCTGATCCAGTGGTGGTTTTCAAAAATTTTTAGAACCTCTTCTGTAGTTGTGACCTGTTTTGTGGGAGTGGCTCGCTGGCCATGTGACCAGGTGGAAGTGGCTCACTGGCCATGTGACCGGGTGGGAGTGGCTTGCCGGCTATGTGACTGGGTCGGAGTGGCTTGCCAGCCATGTGACTGGGTGGGCGTGGCCAACTTGTAAAATGTGGTGAAACTCAACAAAGCTCTTGCTTAGCAACCAAAATGTTGGCTAAGAAATTCTGGCATTTGAAGCACGCAAGTCTTAAAGCTGTCAAGTTACAAGACCCTTGCACCCCTAACCCTTTAGAAAAAGAAAAACCTCAGGGGTGTTCAAACCTAACAGCTTTAAGACTTGTGGACTTCAACTCCCAGAATTCCTCCTCATGTTGATTTAGGAACTCTGGCATTGAAGTGTGCAAGTCTTAAAGCTGTCAAGTTACAAGACCCTTGCACCCCTTAGGAAAAAAACCCAGGGGTGTTCAAACTTGACAGCTTTAAGACTTGTGGACTTCAACTCCCAGAATTCCTCCTCTCGCTCTTCATCTTGATGATGTGCGGACAGGCGGGGGGAGGAGCTGGAACCGGTTCTAAACAGCACTGTAGATTTGTGGAACCTCTTCTTGTTTTTGTTTTCACATAATAATATATACCTGCCATTCCTGTAACAACAACCAATCTCATCAGCAGGATCCAAAGTCAACGTTTCATTTCCCCCCTACCCCAAGCACAAAGTCCAGAAGTGGTTTCCAATGTTCTCATTCGTCTATGTAGTTTGTCTTGTTTACGTTTCCACATAATAATATATACTAGCCATTCCTGTAACAACAACCAATCTCATCAGCAGAATCCAAAGTCAACGTTTCATTTTCCCCACTATCCCAAGCGCAAAGTCCAGAAGTGGTTTCCAATGTTCTCATTCATCTATGAAGTTAGTCTCACTGACCTTAACCACGAGGAACGGAGTGCCTTGTGTCTGAATTCAGCTTTGCTCTTGGTCTTCTTCTGATCTATTTGTCCTCACACATGTGAGTTATCATTCTTTATTCCTACACCACATATGTAATCAACAAGAGTCTGGGCAGTGGGAATCAGTGAAGACCGCTTATGCTGCCAAGGTAATTTTTTTTAATGAATTAGCCCTTTAAGCTGTTTCTTAATTAGCTGATTAATCACCTTAATTAGGAGAAAAAGGACTGGGGCTTTTTTTTGGGTACCGCTTAATTGCCATTGTTTATCTAAATGAAGTAAGGTGCACAGAAGGGGAAAAACAGTTTTCCGGTTACGATTTTTTTGGGGATTTAAGGACATTCAGCTTGGGATCTGCACGTTTGGGATACTGGCGGTGGCTTAGATTAATGTCGCATTTTCTTTTATTCCATTCTTCTTCTTTTTAAAAAATAAATAAATAAATATAGAAGCTGCCTTGTGGTATTGCCGTTCAGTTTTGGAAGCTGTCAGGGTAGGAAACCTTGAAAAATTTCCCCAAGGTGAGTATGAAACTTAGGAATGCAATTCAAATGCTGGTTATTGAAAGTGCATCTCAATATATCGTGTTGCTAGTCCCAACTGGCATTGCTAAGCGAAAAACCTCCTCTATTGTAAATGCAGAAGCAAACAACTTGCAAAGCTTCTGGTTTCTTGCATTTCTTTTTTTAAAAAAAAAAAAATCATTATTTTTACTCTATTTTTTGCTTAAATAGAATAGAACAGAATAACAGAGTTGGAAGGGACCTTGAAGGTCTTCTAGTCCAACCCACTGCTTAGGCAGGAAACCCTACACCATTTCAGACAAATGTTTAGAATAGAATAGAATAGAACAACAGAGTTGGAAGGGACCTTGAAGGTCTTCTAGTCCAACCCCCTGTTTAGGCAGGAAACCCTACACCACTTCAGACAAATGGCTATCCAACATCTTCTTTAAAACTTCCAGTGTTGGAGCATTTACAACTTCTGGAGACAAGTCGTTCCACTGATTAATTGTTCTAACTGTTAGGAAATTTCTCCTTAGTTCTAGGTTGCTTCTCTCCTTGATTAATTTCCACCCATTGCTTCTTGTCCTACCCTCAGGTGCTTTGGAGAGTAGCTTGACTCCCTCTTCTTTGTGGCAACCCCTGAGATATTGGAAGACTGTTATCATTTCTCCCCTAGTCCTTCTTTCCATTAAATTAGCCACACTCAATTCCAGCAACCATTCTTTATATGTTTTAGTCTCCAGTCTCTTAATCATCTTTGTTGGTCTTCTCTGCACTATTTCTAGAGTCTCCACATCTTTTTTACATCATAGTGACTAAAACCGGATGCAGTATAGCAATAGCAATAGCAGTTAGACTTACATACCGCTTCATAGGGCTTTCAGCCCTCTCTAAGTGGTTTACAGAGTCAGCATATTGCCCCCAACAACAATCCGGGTCCTCATTTTACCCACCTCGGAAGGATGGAAGGCTGAGTCAACCCTGAGCCGGTGAGATTTGAACAGCTGAACTGCAGAACTGCAGTCAGCTGAAGTAGCTTGCAGTGCTGCATTTAACCACTGCGCCACCTCGGCTCCAGCATTCCAAGTGTGGCCTTACTAAGGCCTTATAAAGTGGTATTAACACTTCACGTGATCTTGATTCTATCCCTCTATTTATGCAGCCTAGAACTGTGTTGGCTTTTTGGGTTGCACACTGCCGGCTCATATTTAAATGATTGTCCACTAGGACTCCAAGGTACATCACACAGTTACTACTATTGAGCAAGGTACCACATATACTGTACCTGTGCATTTTGTTTCTCTTGCCTAAATGTAGAACTATTACTCTTTTTTACTTAATTAAGTTACTCAATTGTGGTGGTAAGTTGAGGACTGCCTGTGTTTTCAGAGGAATTCTGAGTTTCCCAACCACCATTCTTGCCGAATTTCCTTGCCGCTCACTTTAAATCCCCTTCGCCTCATTCTCTGCTGTCCATTTGCTGCTAAGGGGAGCTGACCAAGGTCCTGAACTTTTTCAAGCAGGCGTGCGATAGAACAGAGCAGCTCTATTTGATCTCCATTAAGTATCTGCCTCCTCTTCACTTTTCCTCTAACGTAGGTAGCTCTCCTTTTCAAAGGGGAAGGGGCTGCCTCACCTCGCCTTACTGATTGCACACGTAATAAAAGTGCATAGCACCGAGCACTGAAATGCATCAATGCCAGCAGGGAGGCTTAAGCATTACAAGAAAGAACGAGCGATTACCCAGGTGGCCTGAATGGAAATTAGGAGAATACATTCATGAGGGTGTCTTACAGAAATGGTCACCAACTGGTGGTTGTCGAGAAAATTTTGGTGGTCCACAGAAAAATTATTCGCATTTTTTATATTGCACTAAATCAGGAGTCCTCAAACTACGGCCCCTGGGACGGATATGTGCAATGAAGGCTTGTGTTGCTGCAGAGAGTCTCCCCTTTTGGGGTCTTTTTTTGTGAGGGTTAGAGGGGGGCATCAATTCCAACTTAGGGTCTCTTTCAGCCTCCTGGTGAGGGGCTTTGGGTGAAGGCTGGAGGGAAGCACTGCTGGTGGCGAAGAGCCGGAGGGCCTCGTTCCAGTGGGGCTGCATCATGGGCTGGAACTGGCTGACCATCTCAGCCGGCTGAGCCTCCAGGTGCTGGTACCAGTGGTTAGGGTGCAGTACTGCAGGCCACTTCAGCTGACTGTTAGCTGCAGTTCAGCGGTTCAAATCTCACCGGCTCAAAGGTTGACTCAGCCTTCCATCCTTCCGAGGTGGGTGAAATGAGGACCCAGACTGTGGGGGCGATATGCTGACTCTGTAAACTGCTTAGAGAGGGCTGAAAGCCCTATGAAGCGGTACATAAGTTTAACTGCTATTGCTATTGCTTGGAAAGCCTATGCTCATAGTCCTCAGTGAGATGCTTCTGCTGAGCCTCCTTCTCAGTCAGATCCAATTTGAACTGAGCTGTTTTGCCAACTCTTTCTCATGGGGGCTGTTTAGCTCCAGCAACTGCTTCCTGTTG
This sequence comes from Thamnophis elegans, assembly GCF_009769535.1. Lineage (NCBI taxonomy): Eukaryota > Metazoa > Chordata > Lepidosauria > Squamata > Natricidae > Thamnophis > Thamnophis elegans. The sequence goes on from NC_045554.1 coordinate 8,211,987, forward strand.
GGGCCCTAAGGAGCCGGGGCAGAGAGGGGAAGAAATTCCGACTCAGGGTATGCTTCAGCCTCCTGGTGGGAGGCTTTGGGCGAAGGCTGGAGGGAAGCACTGCTGGTGGCAAAGAATCAGAGGGCCTTGTTCCAGGGACTGGTAGTCCTCAGTGAGGTGCTTCTGCTGAGCCTCCTTCTTGGTCTGATCCAATTTGAGCTGAGCTGTTTTGCCAACCCTTTCTCCTGGTAGATGCTTAACTCCACCAACTGCTTCCTATTGGGGCCCTAAGGAGCCCAGGTGGGGAGGCGAGGAGTGGCTGGGAAGGAAGGGGCAAGTAGAGGCTGGCAAGGCGCCCCTTGACATGAGTAAGAGAGTTGGCCATGCCCACCCAGTCACATGACAACCTAGCCACGCCCACCCAGCCAGTCATTAGGCAGATCATATGAATGGTCCGTGGGATTTAAAATTATGAATTTAGTGATCCCTGAGGTCCGAAAGGTTGGCGACCCCTGTCTTAGAAGGAAATGAGTCTCATCTGAGAAAGAAAGAGAGGGGAACCTTTAGAATGTTGTCGTAGCTGTTCTCCCATCTGTGCCATGCATTTATGAAATATAAAAGGAAAAAAAAAGGAAAAAAAGGCATGGTTTGGAACATGGTTTTGACCTGGATGACTGAGAATCTCCATAAACATGGACTCAACTTACATTTTTCAAATTTCTAATTTTGGAAGCCCTCCAAAACGTCTCATTCCAGAAGCCAATCCTTCTGCAACAGAATGCTTTGTTGTTGTTGTTTTCTAGTATATGTTTTTTTATTAAGAAAAATATTTTAAAACAAACAAAAACATACATAAAAATGTATCATCAATTACATGTCTATTTAGCATGTCGTTTGAATCTTTGAATGACATAGATTAATAGAGTTGGAAGGGACTTTGTAGGTCATCTAGTCCAACCCTCTGCCAAAGCAGGAAACTCTACACCACTTCAGACAAATGGATATCCAACATCTTCTTAAAAACCTCCAGTGTTGGAGCATTCACAACTTCTGGAGGCAAATTGTTCCACTGATTAATTGTTCTAACGGTCAGGAAATTTCTCCTTAGTTCCAGGTTGCTTCTCTCCTTGATTAGTTTCCACCCGTTGCTTCTTGTCCTCCCCTCAGGTGCTTTGGAGAATAGTTTGACTCCCTCTTCTTTGGGCAACCCCTGAGATATCGGAACACTGCTATCAGTGTACCCTACACCATCCCTGACAAATGGCAGTCCAATCTCCCTTTGAAAGCCTCAAGTGGTGAAGCTCCCACAACTTCTGAAGGCAACTTCTGTTGATCGTTCTCACTGTCAGAAAATTTCTCCTTATTTCTAGGTTGAATCTCTCCTTGTTCAGTTTCCATCCATTGTTCCTCGTCTGGCCTTCGGGTGCCTTGGAAAATAGCTTGACCTCTTTCTCTTTGTTGCAGCCCTCGAAATATTTTCATTGGAAACCATTTCACTCTGGATTTTCTTGGATGAAAAACCCTGCATAATACCACTCTATAAAGGCTTAGTAAGACCACATCTAGAATGATGCATCCAGTTTTAGTCACCACACTATGAAAAAGATGCTGAGACTCAGGAAAGAGTGCAGGGAAGAGCAGCAAAGATGATTAGGGGGCTGGAGGCTAAAACATATGAAGAACAGTTGCAAGAGTTGAGTATTTTTGAGTTTAATGAAAAGAAGGACGTGGGGAGACATGATAGCAGTGTTCCAATATCTCAGGGGCTGCCACAAAGAAGAGGCAGTCAAACTATTCTCCAAGGCACCTGAAGGTAGAACAAGAAGCATGACCCGACAAATGCACGCACAACAAAAGCGCGCCGACAAAAGCGCGCCGAGAAAACCGCGACGTCATAAACGCACCCACAACAACGCGCTGACAAAACCGTGCCCACAAAACCGCAATTTCAATTAAGGTAAGGGTTAGGTTCAGGATTAGGTTTAGGTTTAGGTTTAGGTTTAGGTTTAGGTTTAGGGTTAGGGTTAGGGTTAGACTTAGGTTTAGGTTTAGGGTTAGGTTTAGGATTAGGTTTAGGGTTAGGTTTAGGCTTAGGCTTAGGTTTAGGTTTAGGTTTAGGTTTAGGATTAGGTTTAGGGTTAGGGTTAGGGTTAGGGTTAGGGTTAGGTTTAGGTTTAGGGTTAGGGTTAGGTTTAGGATTAGGTTTGGGTTAGGGTTAGGGTTAGGGTTTAGGCTTAGGTTTAGGCTTAGGTTTAGGCTTAGGTTTAGAACTCGTGGTTATTACTAGTTTGTTGAAGGCACGCTGTTGTCGGCACGCTGTTGTCGGCGCGCTTCTGTGCTCATTCGTCGGCACAATTTAGAACTTGTGGTTTTTTTCGCCGTGGTTTCACCGGCGCGCTTTTGTCAAGCGCGCATTTGTCGGTGAAGCAACAAGAAGCAATGGGTGGAAACTAATCAAGGAGAGAAGCAACTTAGAACTGAGGAGAAATTTCCTGACAGTGAGAACAATTAATCAGGGGAACGGCTTGCCTCCAGAAGTTGTGGATGCTCCATCATTGAAGGATTCGAAGAAGAGATTGGACAGCCATTCGTCTGAAATGGTCTAGGGTTTTCTGCTTGAGCAGGAGGTTGGACTAGAAGACCTCCAAGATCTCTTCCTACTCTCTTATTCTGTTATTCTGTTAAAGATTGGCAAAAATGAACAAAACAGGAGGGATCTATAAAGCAATCGATCTCATGATTTATGTATTGGATTTCTCTCTCTCTCTCTCTCACACACACACACCCATCTCAGCAAACAACTTTGGGAGGCTCACAATCTAAAGCAGGCATTAGAAATAAAATTCTAAAAACATTTTAAAACAATACAAAGTAAAAAAAAAACCACCCCATCAAAACGTCTAATTCAAATATGTACAAAGCCAGGGAATTGATTGCATGTCAATAATAACTAGAATTTCCTTTTGGGTGATCAATAACCGGCAGCTACATCAGCTCTCAACATTGTGGGTTGATTGCGTGTCAGATCCAAAGGGATATTTTCCCCACCAAAAGAACCATTTCAAGGCTAAGATTGTGTACATCGCGTTGAGCTAAGCTTTGCTCTCAATATTTGCCAGAGAGCGTCTGTCTGATTAGATCAAACATGGCTCTGGTTGTCTGTCTCCCTTTTTTATTTTTTAAAGAACATTAATATTTTAATGAGCCTCGGTGGCACAGTGGTGAGAGGGCAACACTGCAGGCCACTTTTGCTGACTGATTGTTGCCTGCAATTTGGAGTTCAAATCCCATCAAGCTCAAGGTTGACTCAGCCTTCCATGCTTCCATCCTTCCATTCTAAAATCTGGACCTAGATTGCTGGGGGCAATAGGCTAACTCTGTCAACTGCTTACAGAGAGCTTTAAAGCGCTGTAAAGCAGTATATGTCTAAGTGCTACTGCTATCTTCCTCCCTCCCTCCCAGTGGTTAGAATGCAACATTGCAAGCTGACTCTGCCCACTGCCAGGAGTTCGATCCTCACCAGCTCAAGATTGGCTCAGCCTTCCATCCTTCCGAGGTGGGTAAAATGAGGACCCAGATTGTTGGGGACAAGAGGCTGACTCTGTAAACTGCTTAGAGAAGGCTGTGAAGTGGCATATAAGGCTAAGTGCTATTGCTCTTCCTTCCTTCCTTCCTTCCTTCCTTCCTTCCTTCCATCCATCCATCCATCCATCCATCCATTCATCCATCCATCCATCCATCCATCCATCCATGGTGTGCAGTGGTTAGAATGCAACATTTCAAGCTGACTCTGCCCACTGCCAGGAGTTCGATCCTGACCAGCTCAAGATTGGCTCAGCCTTCCATCCTTCCGAGGTGGGTAAAATGAGGACGCAGATTATTAGGGGCAAGAGGCTGACTCTGTAAACCACTTAGAGAGGGCTGTAAAAGCACTGTGAAGCAGTATATAAGTCTAAGCGCTATTGCTATTCCATTCTCCCTCCTTCCCTCCCTCCCTTCCTTGGTGGTACAATGGTTAGAATGTAGTATGGCAGGCTCTGCTGACAGCTAACAGTTCGATCCTGACCGGCTCAAGGTTGACTCAGACTCCTGTCCTTCCGAGGTGGGTAAAATGAGGACCCAGATTGTTGGGGGCAAAGAGGCTGACTCTGTAAACCGCTTAGAGAGGGCTGTAAAAGCACTATGGAGCAGTACCTAAATCTAAGTGCTATTGCTAAAAAAAACAGTGGAGGAGACAGGAAAAAGAGAAAAAGCTTTTTGAAAAAAACCACCCAAAATCCAAAGGGAAAAAAAAAATCCAATCTCAGATCAATGTTGAGCTCGCTTTCGGTTTATGAACTGGTTCTCTACTATTGCAATCTAAAGGTTAATCGATATTCTTTTGTGTAGCTGGGATTTAATGATATGTTTAAAAGGTGAGTGGAGTGACTTCCTTTGTATGTAATATGTGGTTTTGTTGTTTGCCATCTATAAAGTATACAGAAATGTATCCAGTTTTTTCCTTCTTTCTAAACATAGTTCTATTCTGTTTTTACTCTGGACTATGTTTTAAAAAAGAGGGACGTGGTGGCTCAGGGGCTAAGACACTGAGTTTATTGATCAGAAAGGTCAGCAGTTCAGCGGTTCGATTCCCTAGTGCCGCATAACGGAGTGAGCTCCCGTTCCTTGTCCCAGCTTCTGCCAACCTAGCAATTCAAAAGCACATTAAAGTGCGAGTAGAAAAATAGGAACCACCTTTGGTGGGAAGGTAACAGCGTTCTGTGTGCCTTTGGCATTGAGTCATGCCGGCCACATGATCACGGAGATGTCTTTGGCCAGCACTGGCTCTTCGGTTTTGAAATGGAGATGAGCACCACCCCCTAGAGTCGGGAACGACTAGCACATATGTGTGAGGGGAACCTTTACCTTTTGGTTAAAAAAGAGAGAGAGCCATTACAGCACTGTGTAATGTTTAAGGCTCCGGGTTAGAAATTGGGAAAATGTGAGTTCTAATCCTGCCTTGGACACAAAAGCCAGCTGGGTGATTTTGGGACCGTCACTCCCTTTCAGCCCTAGGAAGAAGAAGGAAAGAACCGATTGCTACCGAAAATCTTGCCAGGAAAAATGCCAGAAATATTGGCCAAAAGGTGCTTTTTGAAGAGGCAACGGGACTTTCTGTTATTCTTTGAAGACCTCTCGCTTCTCATCTAAGAAGCTTCCTCAGCTCTTGGATGAGAAGCAAAACGTTTTAAAAAAAACCCCAGAAAGTCCAGTTGCCTCTTGAAAAAAGCATCTTTGAGACAACCATGACCTGCAGTGGTGGGTTTCAAAATTTTTTGGAACCTACTCTGTGGCGAGGTGGCGCAGTGGTTAGAGTGCAGTACTGCAGGCCACTTCAGCTGACTGCTATCTGCAGTTCAGCGGTTCAAATCTCACCGGCTCAAGGTTGACTCAGCCTTCCATCCTTCCGAGGTGGGTGAAATGAGGACCCAGATTGTGGGGGCAATTTGCTGATTCAATTTGCTAAAAATCTGTAAACTGCTTAGAGAGGGCTGAAAGCCCTATGAAGCGGTATATAAGTCTAATTGCTATTGCTATTGCTATTGCTTTGTGGGAGTGGCTTGCCAGCCATGTGACCTGGTGGGAGTGGCTTGCCGGCCATGTGTTCTCTCTCTCTCTCTCTTTCCTTCCTTTTGTCTCTCTGTCCCTTTTTTCTTTTTTTCTTTCATCTCTCTCTCACTCTTTTTCTTTCTTTTTTCTTTTTTTATTTCTTCCTTTCTTCCTTTCTTTCTCTTTCTCTCTTTCTCTGTGTTAGTCTATCTGTGTGTGTGTGTGTGTGTGTGTGTGTGTGTGTGTGTGTGTCATTGGTGGGTTTCAAAAAAATTTGGAACCTCTTCTGTAGGTGTCACCTGCTTTCCAGGTCCACTGGTGGAACCTCTTCTAACAGGTTCGGTAGATTTGACGAACCGGTTCTACCGAATAGGTGCGAACTGGTAGGAACCCACCTCTGATGACCTGGATAATTGAGAATCTCCATAGACCGTCAGGAATAATAAGTATAATAACGAAGAGCCAATCGGGGTAGTGTTTAAGGCACCAGGTTAGAAACGGGGAGTCCGTGAGTTCTAGTCCTTCCTCAGGCCCAAAAGTGGCTGGGGAATTCTGGGAGTTGAAGTCCACAGGTCTTAAAATTGCCAAAGTTAGACACCCCGGCTGTAAACCTACGAGGTGGGCTCTACTTCCTCCCATTTTCTGTTTTGTGTGTGTGTGTGTGTGTGTGTGTTTTGTTATAGTCTTCCTTATGGGAATAGATTTATTGGGCCCATTAATCCGCTTACAGTCTTTAGCACAGAGAAGAGATGTCACGGGATTTTAATGGCTCATATATTTTGTGAATTACACCATCATTATATCCATTCTGGCACCAGAAAAGAGAAGTCCCTGCTTTTCATCAAGCCCAATATTTAAAGACAGGAAACACCACATTCTCTAGTCTTTATGTAAGTAAGCTCCAGTCTATTTCTTTTTTTTTTTGCTTTTTTGTTTAATGAACACCAAATAGTCAGCAGGAAACATTGAGCAAGCCCTTTAACAGTTCTTGCTTATTAAAGGTAAAGGTTCCCCTCCCACACACAGTATGTGCTAGTCGTTCCCGACTCTAGAGGGCGGTGCTCATCTCCGTTTCAAAGCCCAATTGCCAGCGCTGTCCGAAGACGTCTCCGTGGTCATGTGGCTGGCATGACTCAATGCCGAAGGCACACAGAACGCTGCTACCTTCCCACTAAAGATGGTTCCTATTTTTCTACTTGCATTTTTAATGTGCCTTCGAACTGCTACGTTGGCAGAAGCTGGGACAAGTCACGGGACCTCACTTCGTTACGCGGGATTCGAACCGCCGAACTGCTGACCTTTCTGATTGATAAGTGCAGCGTCTTAGCCAATGAGCCATTGGGTCCCACCCTTGTTTGTTAGAGTCGTGCAAAGTTTTAAGGCAGACCTGGGCATTTCCCAGCTTTCAGGCCACATCTGGCTCTTTGGCTGTTCCTGTTAGGGTCTGCATGAGTTCAATCGGAAATTAGAAATCCAATATCAATAAGTGTACGTTTGCAGGTTCTGAGTAATGCATCCGTCACATATTGAACTCCAAGGGATTCCTTTCAGGAGTGAAATGCTCTGAAGTCTGCTACCGGTTTGCTTTGCACGCACATGCAGATGGACGCCAAATGTGTGCTTGGTGCGCATGTGCACTAAAGGCGCTAAGAAGCCTTTTCTGAGTCTGCAAAGGGAAGTAGAACAGCGAAGAGGGAGGGAACAGTTGTGCTGCACGATTTAGATTATCTAGAAAGCAGGATTTCTACTCTACTCCACTCCACTCCACTCCATTCTATATTCTCTTCTCTTCTCTTCTCTCTTCACTTCTCTCCTCTCCTCTCTTTTCTCTTCCATTCTATATTCTATATTCTATATTCTATATTCTATATTCTATATTCTATATTCTATATTCTATATTCTATATTCTATATTCTATATTCTATATTCTATATTCTATATTCTATATTCTATATTATTCTATATTCTATATTATTCTATATTCTATATTCTATATTCTATTCTATTCCATATTCTATTCTATTCTACTATTCTACTATTCCATTCCATTCCATTCTATTCCATCCCATCCCATCCCATCCCATCCCATCCCATATTCCATTCCACTCCATTCCATTCCATTCCATTCTATATTCTATTCTATTCTATTCTATTCCATTCCATATTCTATATTCTATTCCATTCCATTCCATTCTATGTTCTATTCTATTCTATTCTATTCCATTCCATTCCATGCTATATTCTATTCTATTCTATTCTATTCTATTCCATTCCATTCCATATTCTATTCTATTCTATTCTATTCCATTCCATTCCATTCCATTCTATATTCTATTCTATTCCATTCCATTCCATTCCATATTCTATTCTATTCCATTCCATTCCATTCCATTCCATATTCTATTCTATTCTATTCTATTCTATTCTATTCTATTCCATTCCATATTCTATATTCTATTCTATTCCATTCCATTCCATTCTATGTTCTGTTCTATTCTATTCTATTCTATTCTATTCCATTCCATTCCATTCCATACTATATTCTATTCTATTCTATTCCATTCCATATTCCATTCCATTCCATTCCATTCCATTCCATTCCATTCCATTCTATATTCTATTCTATTCTATTCTATTCCATTCCATTCCATTCCATTCCATTCCATTCCATTCTATATTCCATTCCATTCCATTCCATTCTATATTCTATTCTATTCCATTCCATTCCATTCCATATTCTATTCTATTCTATTCTATTCTATTCCATTCCATTCCATTCCATTCCATTCCATTCCATTCCATTCTATATTCTATTCTATTCTATTCTATTTATTCCATTCCATTCCATTCCAAATGAATGGTTATAGGTCAAAGGACTACCTGTATATAAATCAGAAAACAAAACTAGGAGTGGCAGTAAACATGCCCTTCCAACTTCTGTCAATAATGAAATTAGAATCCTTCATCCAAGATTCTTCTTCCTTTTAAACTACCATTTAATTACTTTGAGAACCGGAATGGAGTCGTATTAAAAACTCACACACACACCCCAAATCTTACAACAAGAATACATTAACCTCCTTCTTGTTAAAATCATCCAGGCTTCAAGGACTCCCAGAAGCAAAATAAAAATGCCGAAAGCATTTTCCTCCCCCCCACTTAAATAACCAGAAATATATATATATTATTCTGGATCGCCTTTAGCTAAGATTAGCTAAATTAGTTTGACCAGCCCAAGATTACTGTATTCCTCTGCTTCTCCATCTGATTAAATCCATTTATATCATTTCTTTTTAGCCCTTCTTACCAAGGAGATCAATTTCCATTTTAATTAAAACAATGCCACCTCTTTTATTTGGGCTCCGTCAAACCACGCGCATTGAATTTCTCAAAGGTATCAGCTGCGGGACTGAATACTTTTTTATTTTTTAGTTTAACCTGCTTAAAGAAACTGGGTTTCTCCAACCTTGTGTTACAATGACTGGCCTAGAATCAGAGATGCGACTTGTGCCACAAGCTAGAGAGTATCTTGAAGAAACAGCGAGCAATCGGCAGGAAATGTCAGAGTCACTCCGAACTGCGAAATGAGCTGCGAGCAAATTTGATAATAAAAAGTTGATAATAAAAATTTGATAAATAATAATAAAGAGGCACCTTGGGTGCAATCCCAAAACAACTGGAACGCAACATTTGCATACCATCGGCATTGTCAAATTCACCATCCGTCAATTGCAAAAGGCAGCTTGGCTCAGAACAGCTTACATCCTACAATGATATTTCTGGCAGCATAAAACACTAACATTTGCCTAGCCCAGGTCCTCACACTTATGACCATCCCCACAGTCACGCGATCAAAATTCAGGTGCTTGGCAACCAGCATGTGTTTATGAGGGTTGCGGTGTCCTGGAGTCATGTGATCTCCATTTGCGACCTTGCTTAAGAGCTGTGGTGGCGCAGTGGTTAGAATGTAGTATGGCAGGCTACTTCTGCCAGCTGATTTGGCAGTTCGAATCTCACCAGCCGCAAAGTTGAGGACCCAGATTGTTGGGGGCAAACAGGCTGACTCTGTAAACCATTTAGAGAGGGCTGTAAAAGCACTGTGAAGCAGTATATAAGTCTAAGTGCTCTTGTCCTTCCTTCCTTCCTTCCTTCCTTCCTTCCTTCCTTCCATCCATCCATCCATCCATCCATCCATCCATCCATCCATCAGGCCTGCAGTTATATCCCTTTTAGGATCTTTGCCACACTCTCTCTTATTTCATTATGCTGTTTCATTAGTGTAGTATTTGGGAGGAGGGAATAGAAAGGAGTAGAATTGTGGAATGTGTTGTTGTCATTCTTTTCTAAAAGCCCAAGGTCATCTTTGTCTCCGTACCTCTGCACCTGACCGGAACCAGCTGGGTGGAGATGCCAGCATGGAAAAAGAAGATTGGACCATGTGATGGATTTGTGGGTGTGGGGACAAGATCATGAACTTTCAACTAGGTGGGAATCCTAGGTAACTTCCAGAATTGGGATTCCACAGATGTGCTAAGATGTCTGACTTATTAAATTGGAACTTTAAGGATCATTTTGCCTTGGACTCTGATTTAATTCTGCATGATACTTGGAACACTGACACCTTCTTTCCTTCCTTTCATGGTGTGCAGTGGTTAGAATGCAGTATTGCAGGCTAATTCTGCCATCTGCCAGCAGTTCGATCTTGACTGACTTAAGGTTGACTCATCCTTCCATCCTTCTGAGGTTAGTAAAATGAGGACCCAGATTGTTGGGGACAAGAGGCTGACACTGTAAACTGCTTAGAGAGGGCTGTAAAGCACTGTGAAGCGGTATAAAAGTCTAAGAGCTATTGCTATTGGTAGCCAGCATCTGATAAACAAGCTCAGCGAGGGCATTTGGTTAATGACTGTGGGATTCACTTAAGAACTGCAGTGATTCACTTAACAACCATGTCCGAAAGGTCACAAAATCAAAACTCATTCATCAATCTCCTCGCTTAGCCACAGAAATCTCAATTGTGGCCATGTCGAGAACTATCTCTATACATCAGTTGTGTCTGAATGTTCTTTCTGGATTGGGTGCAGTTTGAGCGTGAAAGGGCCAGGTTTGGTCCAGCAGGCAATCTATATATATAAAAACCAAGTACCACTCACTCATCATGAAATCTCCAGAACTGTAAAGCCTACAAACTTGAAATTTGGCACATACGTTCCTCTTGGCTTCTAGGTGCTCGCTAAGAAAGGATTTTTCAAAATGACCATCAGTATTTCTTATACAGTATTATATTTGCACGTCGATGCTAAGGAATTAGATGTTCTACTCCCCCTCCCCACCTGAAAGGACCTCTGTTCCAACTGCCAGTTGCCTTATATTAAGACACTCTGATGCTACTCCTTCACTAGACTGGGTGTGGGCCGGTCAGATCATTAATATTTCTAATACAGTAATTAATATGTTCTGATATTTAGGAGTTCTACTCCCTCTCCCCACCTGAAAGGAACTGTTACAACTGCCAGTTGCCTTATATTAACCCCCTCTGATGCTAAGGAGTTAGACATTCTACTCCCCCTTCCCACCTGAAAAGAACTCTGTTCCAACTGCCATTTACCTCGCATTCTGTTACCTCAGTTCAAACTCGCAGACGTTCCACTCCTTTACTCAGGAGCGATCAGGTGCTCCTTACAGTACTAACCGTCGGTACCTCACCAAAATGTCTACGCCGTCCACCTATGGAACTGCTTCCGGACTCAAGGCAGCGGGAGCAATATTCCCTCATGTGTTTCGATCACCGACCACCACTGAGGTGACGGATTGTGAACGGAATTTCTCCTGCATAGCCCGATCACACAGTTTCATTGCGAAGCACGGGTATCCAGCTAGTTCTTAATATTCCCATCCAGTTTGCGCCTTGGAGTGCAACACAAAATACTTTTAGAGAGCATCACCTCTGAGCAACATAACAAAGGGAAAAAAATGGCCATTCAGACCTGAGGCGCCATCAGTAAAGGTCAGGAATACAAAATCACCACGGGTGAACACTGGCGTAGAAGGAGAGACGTTGCATAGACACAGAAGGAAATATCCACATCTAACAAAGGGATAAAAATGGATCGACTTTTTTGCATCTTGGAGCGAAGGAAGAGGACGCGACAAGAGCTGTAGCAAAGCAGTAACCTTTATTCAAAGCATAGTAACTACGATACGACGTGGCGTGGTTCGCGCCAAACATTTATACCCCCAAGTTTGAACAATGAGCCAATAGGGCGTCGAGTAGCTCAACCAATCGAAGAGAGGATTAAACCGGCTCCGCCCAAGAACCAATCAGAAAGGGAGACCTTACTTCCCGCGCTAGTATTCAACACCCCTCCCCCCCTAGTCAAGGTACCCTTAAGAAGGGCAAACATAGTCTTGTAGATAGGTGGGGCGGTGGCGCTCTCGTCCCGACCTTCGTAATTCCCCAGTGATTTTCGTCGGGGGGGAAACCGCCGGCGGAGGCATGTCCGTAGCGGGGCGGTGCGTCTGCGGTGCGGCCCCAAGAGATGGTGCTGGCCCGGGGCCCCGTGCCCAGTGTCCATTTGTCCTAGGTGGCGTCTCCATGGCAACAAAAGTGTCCGACAGTGGCCCCCTGCAATCTGGTTGGAATGTAGATTCAGAGTCTCGATGAGGGCTTCGCGGGAAGGAATAACCGGATGAGGCACGTCTGTCCGAGAAGTCGGCTTGTCCCCCGTTCCCCGAATGGAGACTGTCCGTTGGGGAAAAGGTCATCAAGGGTAGCTCACGCTGAGAACGAGTGTCCGAGGAGCTCGGGCCGTCTGCTTCCGCGGGGAGGCGTCGCCTTAACTGGTCCAGGTGGCGCCTCCATTGTGTTCCGTCGGCCAGACCGGCCCTAAAGGAGCAGGGGTCAGTCAGAGCTGTGATGGTCGCGGGAACCCACCGTGGATCCCCAGAAAAGGAACGGGCCCATACGGGATCCCCTAACTTAAACGTATGGGAAGGGAGGGCCCCTAGGTTGCTCGGCAGATCCCCTGCGTAAAGTGGATGTAGCCTATCTAGGGGGGTTCGCAATCTCCTTCCCATCAAGAGCTCCGCAGGAGTTTTATTAGTCGTTGGGCAGGGCGTAGAGTGCTGGCTCAGGAGATACGCCGCCACTCTTTCCTGCCAGTCGCCCTGGTCCATGCGGCCCAAGGCTTCTTTGGCTGAGCGAACTGCACGCTCCGCCCGGCCGTTACTAGCTGGATGATAAGGGGCTGTGGCTGCGTGTCTGATTCCTTGTTCGGCCAGGAATTCTTGGAACGTGGTGGAGGTAAACTGGGGCCCATTATCTGAGACTATCACATCCGGTAGCCCATGTGTGGCGAACATCTTACGAAGGGCCCTCACTGTACTCTCTGCTGTAGTGGAGGTCATGGTTACCAGCTCCACCCACTTTGAGTAAGCATCAACGACTATCATAAAAGTTCGGCCATGGAAAGGGCCAGCGAAGTCAATGTGTAAACGGGACCATGGGCCTCTAGGAATTTCCCACTCCCGGGGGGCGGCTGTGGGAGGATTCGGCCTAGAGTTTTGACATATCCTGCATCGACCTACATAATCTGCAATTTCCGAATCTAGCAAGGGCCACCACACATAGCTGCGGGCTAAAGCTTTCATTCGCGCTATGCCGGGATGGTTTTTATGAAGTGCAGGCAGGATTCGTGCCCGCAGGGCTGTGGGGATCACTACCCTATCCCCCCAGACAAGACAACCCCCATGAAGGGCAAGTTCGGCTTGTCGTGCTTTAAACGGTCGAAATCCTTCCGCTACCTTTTCCGCGGGCCAACCCCTCAAAACCCATGAAGCTACTTGGGATAAGACCGGGTCAGCCTTTGTACAAGCTGCGACATCCGCAGCAGAGACGGGGAGGTCAGATTCAGCAATGGACAAAATAGAGAGAGAAGGCACGTGGGCTGTGTCCGTCTGTGGCAAGGGGCAACGGCTCAGGGCGTCTGCGTGCCCTAGCTGCTTACCCGGACGGTATAACAGCGTATACGAATATGCCGTTAAAAACTCAGTCCAGCGTGTCATGCGGGGAGACAAAATGGGGGGAGTTGGCTTGTCGCCTGCTAGTAGCCCCAGGAGCGGCTTGTGATCCGTGACAAGGGTGAAATTCCTACCATAAAGGTAGTCATGGAATCGCTTAATGCCGGACACTGCAGCCAAGGCTTCTTTATCGATTTGGCTGTAGTTCCGCTCCGTTGAAGAAAGTGTCCGGGAGTAGAACGCTATGGGGGCCTCTGAGCCATTCGGGAGAGCATGGCTCAGGACCGCCCCTATACCATAGGGAGAGGCGTCGCATGTCAAGACTAGGGGCATCTTATCGCTGTATTGAATCAGGACTGCCGACGAAGTTAAAATGTCTTTTATAGCCGCGAATGCGTGCGCTTCACGGCTACCCCATTTCCAGGCCGCTGACCGGTCAAGCAGTCGATGTAACGGTTCAGCTAACGAGGCCTTGTGGGGAATAAAAGGGGCATAAAAATTTAACAGCCCCAGGAACGCCTGCAATTCCGACCTAGAGGTGGGTGCAGGTGCGTTTTTAATGGCAGCAACTTTGGAGGGAGTGGGGTGAATGCCTTGTGCATCGATGAGAAATCCCAAAAATTCTACTTGGGGAACAGCAATTTCGCATTTGCTGCGCTTTAGTTTCAGTCCTGCCTCCCTAAAACGTGTAAGAACCTCCCGCAGTATTTTCAGGAGTTCCGAGTGGCTAGGGGCTGCGACCAGGACGTCGTCAAAGTAGGGAACGACGCCGGGGAGCCCGTGGAGCAACCGCTCCATAAGGCTCTGAAAAATCCCTGGGGCAACCGAAACGCCGAATTGGAGACGGCGGCAACGGAAGGCCCCGCGGTGGGTGACGATGGTCTGGGCTGTAGCCGCGTCATCGTCTACGGGGAGCTGCTGGTAGGCCTGTGCCATATCTAGCTTGGCGAAAATACGGCCTTGCCCTAAGGAGTGGAGTAGATGTTGCACTACGGGAACGGGATATGGATTTGCCTGCAGGGCCAAATTGATGGTCGACTTATAGTCGGCACATATCCTCACCGATCCATCAGGTTTGACCGGAAGTACTATGGGAGTTTCCCAACGGGCATGATCTACGGGCTCGATTACCCCCTGCTCTATAAGCTTATCAAGTTCAGCATCTACCTTTGCTCTCAATGCGAGGGGGACCCTGCGTGCCTTCAGCCTAATGGGCGCGACCTGGGGATCGAGGCAAAGGGAAATGGGGGTGCCCTTATAACAGCCCAATCTCCCATCGAACACATCTGCAAACTCGTCTAACACACTATCTACGGTGCGGGGAACTACCCTGTGCACCCCTTCTATAGTGAGACCCAAAGCGGGGAACCAATCCAACCCAAGGAGAGCGGGCAGGTCATTCCTAACAATTAAAACTGGAAGTTTTCCTTTAAAATCTCCGTATTCCACCCGGATGTGGAATATTCCTGCCGTGGGAATCCCATTTCCCTGGTAATCTAGAAGGGAAACCCCAGCGGGGCGCAATTTACTCTGGGGAACCCTGGGGCAAAGGCGGGAAAACAAAGCCCAAGATAGAAGGGAACGGGAAGACCCAGAGTCCACCTCCATTCGGCAAGGCTGACCTTCGAGACGGACGACGGTACTAATTTTACGATGGCCGGCGGGAACGTTAGAAGCCTGGTAGACCACGCAGTCGGCGCTAGAGGGCTGATAGGTTGAATGGCAGTCCTCAGCTCGCCTCGCAGAACGTGGTTGTTGGCGGCCTTTCGGTGGCTGGCGCTGGTCGCTGGGCTGCATAAACGAGGGAGCTGGCACAAGAGCCCGGCAGACCCTGGCGAGGTGTCCTTCTCCTCGGCAACGGCGGCAGACGGCAGAACGAAACGGGCAGGATGCGCGGCTATGGCGACCGCCGCATCCGCGGCAAGGAGCGTTTGATGCTGGCTGAGCGGGCGTCGGTGGTTGCTGGTGTGGCCTCCGCTTTAGTTGAGTCCTCATTTGTCCGACGGTTTCCTCCTCCTCATCTTCCGAAGGAGAGGGGTCGTCGACGAGGTTCGTCTGGGTGGAAGGCGCTGCAGCAGTTTGCGCGGGGGTTTTCAGCTGGAGACGTTCGATGTCGGCCGTGGATTGTTCGGAGAGCTCTGCTGCTCGTGCGGTCTCCACGGCTTGCAGCAAGGTAATTTTGTGGTTCCGGAGCATACGGCTGCGCAATTGCACGTCGCGGACCCCGCACACAAACTGCTCCACGAGGTTCTCCTCCAGGTCTGCAAAATCGCACTGAGCGGCCACTGTGCGCAAAGCCTCTAGAAACTGGCTGATGGATTCGTTGGGCTTCTGCACTCGGCGGCGAAAGGTAAAACGACGTGCGATCAGAGAAGGTGAGGGGGCGTAATGATCCCTCAGCCTGGACATCAGCTCGTCCCACCCAAGTTTGTAGGCTGGCCTCGGGGCGGCCAGAGCTCTCGCAGAGGCAAACATGGAAGGCTCACAGCAGGACAAGAAAAAGCTGCATTTCTCCTCGTCAGTCTGTGCCTGGTTCTTCGATGCAATTAGATAACATTCAAACCGCTCCATGAAACCGTCCCATGATTCTCCGGCAGATCCAAAAGGCGCAAAAGGAGGAAGCGATGATGCCATTGTGGTATGAAGCCAGAGAGGGAAAAAGACGGCAAGAAAAAAAAAACCCTTACGTTCGCTGCCGGAGTTCTCCACCTAAGGAGCGAATTCGTGTTGCTTCAAACGCGGTGGCAAGCTGGCTTGTTCTCCTCCATGGTCGCGGGGATCTCATCCCACCTTCGTCGCCAGTTTTGCATCTTGGAGCGAAGGAAGAGGACGCGACAAGAGCTGTAGCAAAGCAGTAACCTTTATTCAAAGCATAGTAACTACGATACGACGTGGCGTGGTTCGCGCCAAACATTTATACCCCCAAGTTTGAACAATGAGCCAATAGGGCGTCGAGTAGCTCAACCAATCGAAGAGAGGATTAAACCGGCTCCGCCCAAGAACCAATCAGAAAGGGAGACCTTACTTCCCGCGCTAGTATTCAACAGACTTGCATTCAAATTACCAGGAAGGAAGGGGAAAAAATCATTAGAAAAGTCTCAGACAGCTAAGATCAGAGGATGTCAACAAGCTACAGGCAATCCTTGACTTATAACAGTTCATCTAGTTACCGTCCAAAGTTACTGAAAAAAAAAAGCAACTTAGGAACGTTTCTCATCCTTACAACTGTGGCAGCGTCGCCAGAGCTGGAAGGGAACTTGGAGGTCTTCTAGTCCAACCCCCTGTTCAGGCAGGAGATCCTATACAGATAGTCCTTCGTTTAGTGACCAAAGTTACAGCGGCACACTTACGACCAGGGGTGGGCTTCAAAAATTCCAGCAATGGGTTCTCTGCCCTGATGCTGGGTGGGCGTGGCCATGGTGGGTGTGGCCTAGTCAGCCTCCTCCACCACAGTGGTGTTTTTTGCCCTCCCCAGGCTCCGGAGGTTTTCCTCGAGCCTCCAAGAGGGCGAAAAGTGCTTCCTCCAGGCTCTGGAGGCCATCTGAGGCTGGAAATAGGCCCGTTTCTGGACTTCCAGAACCTCAAGTAAACCCGTTTCCCCCCCTCCCCAAGCCCCCGCACTTACCTGCCATGATGAACAAAAGTGCATCTAGTCAAGGCTGTGGTTTTCCCAGTTGCAATGGATGGCTGTGAAAGTTGGACCATAAGGAAAGCTGAGCGCCAAAGAATGGAGGCCTTTGAACTCTGGTGCTGGAGAAGATGTCTGCGAGTCCCTTGGACTGCAAGGCCATCCAAATGGTCAGTCCTAGAGGAGATCAACCCTGACTGCTCTTGAGAAGGCCAGTTCCTGAAGAGGAAACTCAAAGACTTTGGCCACCTAATGAGAAGGAAGAACTCCCTGGAGAAGAGCCTCATGCTGGGAAATATGGAGGGCAAAAGAAGAAGGACTACAAGGCAATCCAACCGGTTAGTCCTAGAGGAGATCAACCCTAACTGCTCTTTAGAAGGCCAGTTCCTGAAGAGGAATTGGATTGGATTTGGATTTATTACATTTATATGCCGCCCTTTTCCCCGAAGGGGACTCAGGGCGGCTCACAATTCAATCAGGGAAGGGGGTACAGACAGGGAGATAAAAAAAAAGACAAGACATAACAATACAAAATTTAAAAACACACAACAACCATACCATTCAAGAAGGGGGGCAAAAACTCTTTAGCCCCAGGCCTGTCGGAACAGCCAGGTTTTAAGGGCTTTGCGGAAGGCCTGGAGGGTGGTGAGGGTTCGAATCTCCACGGGGAGCTCGTGACTTTGGCCACCTAATGAGAAGGAAGGACTCCCTGGAGAAGAGTCTCATGCTGGGAAAGATGGAGGGCAAAAGAAGAAAGGGATGGCAGAGAATGAGGTGGCTGGATCAGGGGTGAAATTCAGCAGGTTCTGAGAGGTTCTGGAGAACCGGTAGGAGAAATTTTGAGTAGTTCAGAGAACCAGCAAATACCACCTCTGGTTGTCTCTAGAGTGGGGTGGGAATGGAGATTTTGCAGTATCCTTCCCCTGCCCCACCCACCAAGCCCCACCCACAGAACTGGTAGTAAAATTTTTGGAATTTCACCAGTGGGCCAGATCCTGAAGATGAAACTCAAATAGTTTGGCCTAATGAGAAGGAAGGACTCCCTGGAGAAGAGCCTCATGCTGGGAACAATGGAGGGCAAAAGAAGAAGGGGACGGCGGAGAATGAGGTGGCTGGATGGAGTCACCGAAGCAGTCGGCATGAGCTTAAATGGACTCCAGAGGATGGTAGAGGACAGGAAGGCCTGGAGGAACGTTGTCCATGGGGTCGCGATGGGTCGGACACGACTTCATGACTAACAACAACAAGAACCAGGGAAAGCACTGAGTTTGGGGAAATCTTGTTTCTTTCCCTTGCTCCTTCTGTTTGAGGTAGCCAGATGGCAACATTATAAATTGTATAATCGGGGAAGGAAAAAAAAAAGAGAGAGAAAGAGAGAGGGGGGGGGGAGAGGCAGGAAGAAAGGATGCAGCCTATAAATCAGGTGAAGGAAATTTATTATGCGTCTAAACACTATAATCTATCTTCCTTTAATTGCTTCCATAGCAACACCCTCAATGGGTTAGCCGACCTGATTCGGGGACATTTGGTGGGAACTGAAAACAAGATGATTGGCATTTCAGGGAAGTGACCCATGTCAGTACAAACAGAAAACAGGCTGTCCCATTTTTTTGGGTAGCTAACAACTCTTAATTTCAAATCACGTTTCTACACCTATTGTTGCCTCTTTCCTTTAACGCCTCGGCTGCTAGCATCCGAAAATAAACTTAGGCACACAAAAATGTCTCCAATATTACCTAGCCGCTGGCCTCGTTTTTTAACCATACAAGTAGGCTGAACCCAAAGTTATGACCTTCAGATAATCTTTCTAGATCAAGGAGAGATGTCCAGGTTAATAGAGGAGCATTGCCAATCAAGAGTTTGTTTTAGCAACGGCTGAGCCATTGACCAGGTCAACAGTTTGATAGGCGAAGTTCCTATCGCATTTCTGCGTGGATTCTTATTTCAGTTATGATCCGGAATATGTTTTCTCCTTAGGAGTATGACTCACATGTATCAGAGATGCCGCACGCCTCCTATTGAGCATAATAACATGTTTGCTGGGGTCTCTGGTGCTCCCTCAGCTTGTTTTCTTGCAGACCAGAGGTGGGTTCCTACCGGTTTGCACCAGTTCGGTAGAACCGGTTTGTCAAATCTACCGAACCGGTTAAAAGAGGTTTCACCAGTGGACCCGGAAAGCAGGCCACACCTACAGAAGAGATTCCAAAATTTCTTGAAACCCACCACTGTTGCAGACGTTTCCTTGCCTAGCTAGGAAACATCATCAGTGCTAGAAGGGAGTGGGGCATCTCTTTTTATATACTATCGCTTCACCCTGTCAGCATTGGTGGGATGTTTTTGGTGGTTCCTTGATGAGGTTGTTGTTGTATACTGTTAGCTTGCTTGTTTATATTCTGTGGTTCTTTGATGGGTGTATTGCTTCCCTGTGGACTGTTGGTCTAATATTGATCTTGGTGTAAATATCTGCCATTGTTGTTTTGTTGATTGTTGATGGGGAGATGGCTTGGGCTTTGGGCTTTTGGATTGTCTCTTTTGAATAGCATGTAAACGTTGTTTATCTCTATGGCTTGTTGATGGCTGATTTTGAGCCAGGAGCACATTTGTTCTTGAAGGTATGGAGGTACCACGATGGGTTTGGAGTGAGAGGATCAAACCAGCTGGTGAAATCCAGCAAGTTCTGACAGGTTCTGGAGAACTGGTAATGGAAATTTTGAGTAGTTCAGAAAACCGGTAGCGGAAATTTTCAGTAGTTCAGAGAACCGGTAGCGAAAATTTTGAGTAGTTCAGACAACCAGTAGTGGAAATTTTGAGTAGTTCATAGAACCAGTAGTGGAAATTTTGAGTAGTTCGGAGAACCGGTAATAGAAATTTTGAGTAGTTCGGAGAACCGGTAGCGGAAATTTTGAGTAGTTCAGCGAACTGGTAGTGAAAATTTTGAATAGTTCGGAGAACCAGTAGTGGAAATTTTGAGTAGTTCAGAGAACCAGTAGTGGAAATTTTGAGTAGTTCGGAGAACCGGTAATAGAAATTTTGAGTAGTTCGTAGAACCGGCAAATGCCACCTCTGGCTGGCCCCAGAGTGAGGTGGGAATGGAGAGTTTGCAGAATCCTTCCCCCCACCATGCCCACTACACCACTCCCACCAAGCCAAGCCTCACCAACAGAACCGGTGGTAAAAAAAATTGAATTTCACCACTGTACAATCACATATGCCAGTAGTTCCCTATCTTCCCGGTTCACCCAACTAGATCTACCACCATCAGCCCTTTGAAAGTTTTCTGCTACAGGAACCAACTCTAACTCTTCATTGCAGATAACCCACATATCTGGAGCCTCCTCCCAAAACACTTGTTTGCCCTTCTCAAAAGCCTAGCTGACCTCAGGGTCTGCTTTTCCTTCCCAACAGTCTACAACAGGGGTGTCCATCTTTTGCCAATCAGAAGACGGGAGTTTTATGCCTCACTACCCTTCTAACCTTGATGATGTTACTTAGTTGGGTAATGAAATGTCTGCAAGAAAACAACCAAGCTCTGAGACCACCAAGGACTCCAACAAACATTAAAAAAGTTCCTTTGCCTTACAGTATAATTATTTAAATACACATGCTTTCCCCCCACTACCTATTGTTGTAAATCTGACAGTAATTCTGTTTCTAATGGAAACGGCAAGATTAATAGAGGCTCAGGTAAACTCAGCAGGGGAATGACATTTTCATTAGTGATTTACTGGGTGTGAAATTTCAACCAGGGTGGACCATTCAGGAACAGCATGCTTCATGCCTTTCTCCATAAATATCTTCCTTCTTAATTAATCACAAGGCAGAGGTTGGGCTGAACATCTGTGGATCAAAACTCTGTTAGTAATCACAGACAAATTCGGCAGCACTTACTTTGGAAGAGTTTCAAAGGCCACAAAACACGAGGAGTTGAAGCTGGCTCAGTCTGAACTCAAGAGGGATCCTGGCGTGGGGCTCACCAAGAATATCAACAATGTGTTTGCCAAGCGAATTAATTATGATTGGGCTTACTAGTTGGTCTATATACAGAACATTTTGGTTAAGGAAGAGTGGTCCTCAACTTCCAACCACTACAATTGTAGCCCAACCTTTCTGCTGCTAAGTGTTTTCATCTAAGCTTCCCCAAAAAGCAGGAAGCAGATTCCTAGTCCCGGCAAAACCCCTTTTATTAAACAAATGTGAATTCCTCTCCTTCACATTCAGCCAAGGCCTGGCAAACAGTCTTTCCAAGGAGTATTTATGACTACAGACCTTATCTAGCTTGGAAAGCTGCCATGTAAATATTTTCCAAATGCTCTGTAAGGAAAGACTTGGCACAGAGTCTCTGAGATTCATGGACAGATCTTCACACTCCTGAAACGAATCTAACGAATGAACAAATTGTATCCTGCAAAAGCCCACAAAACTAAGTGAGATGATTGTGAAGTGAAATTTCCCCCATTTTCCAACCTATCTTGCCACAGTTGTTAAGTAAATCTCTGGAGGACTAAAAGTGACCTGTATTCTGTATTTGAGGTGTTCTATATAGAATTTGAGTATTCTATTTCTTAGAATTCCGGTGTTCTATTTCTTAGAATAGAAATCAAGATGTTGAGGGTGTCCTCATTCCACAGAAGATCCACAAGGCAACGTTCAGGTTATCCCTCTGTGGTTTTGGTGACTTGCATTGATTTTAAAATTGATTGCACCCTCTGAGTCAGTTTGAAGGAGCAGAGAGGCATTCATTTTTTCCTTTGTCATCCTGTCAAGATGCTGTTTACAAGGCAGGATTCTCAGAACAAATGCTACGAGTGGAGTGAACAATGACCTTGCTATTGTAACCAATTATTTCTATTCTCTGAAATCCAAAAGGAAGTTTGCATTTCACACACTTATTATAAAACACTAGCTGATAACCCAGCATTGCCCGGGGAATTTATTTATAGGGGGGAAATGTCCGGACCAAACGTAATTTCTAATGTTGGATTTTTCCCCTTACCAGAGGGAGCCCCCCTTGTGGAGGACTGGGAAGCCGTTACCATGGCAACTCCGCCGCGCTGTACAGTAGAAGCCATTTTACGGCAGTACAGTAGAAGCCATTTGAAGGCACAAGAGGCTGTATCATAACAGAACCCACACCTCGAGGGGTGTTAGGGGTGTCTCACCCCAACAGTATTTGTTTCCAGAGAGTAAGTCATCTGTATATCAAATTTGGTTGAAATTGCTCAAGGCGTTCCAGAGTTATGCTGGAACACACTCACTCACACAAACACACACACACACAGCCATATACATATATACAGTAAAAATATTGGGTTTCTGTCGTGATGGACTCTTGTGATGAGCCGAAGGACAGATGATGGAAGCAGTTAGCTTCCTCCCATAATTGGGGCTTACCAGGGGTTGTAAAAATCTAATAGATACCTTTCACCCTGGCTTCGCTGATAACGGATAAGAGCCTGTGGCCTAATGGCTAAGATCTCTGCCTAGTGTGCCTAGTATGCCATATAGCCCAGGTTCAAATCCCAGTAAGGGTATGGCTAGCTGATGAGAGCTAAATAGCTTGAAATAGATCTATACTAGTCTCCCTTTATTTATTTATCAGCACAAATAAAAAAACATATATATATATTGTAAAGAAGAGAAAGGAAGTCTGGAACCCAACAAGACAAATGTGTCCCACTGGATCTACTCTAAGTTTACTAAATCCTGATTAGGCAGATCATCTGAAGATTCAAGGTAAGTTGTGATAAGAAAATGTTCCTACTTTCTTTGCACAGAATCCAGTCTGGCAAATCTGTGTGAATCAAGAGATAATTAATATTAGGGAATAACAATGGCAATTCCCTATGTCATCATCTAGATCATAACGGTTCACTGACAAATGCACGCTCGACAAAAGCACGCCGACAAAACTGCGGGGACAAAAGCATGAGTTCGAAATTGCGCCGAAGAATGAGGACAGAAGCGCGCTGACAACAGCGTGCCGACAGAAGCGCGCTCTTAACCTAACCCTAAAGGTAACTCTAAACGTAACCCTAACCCTAAACCTAACCCTGAACCTAACCCTAAACCTAACCCTGAACCTAATCCTGAACCTAACCCTGAACCTAACCCTGAACCTAACCCTAACCTTAACCCGAAACCTAACCCTTACCCTAACCCTTACCTTAACCGTAATGGCGCTTCTGTTGGCGCTCTTTTGTCGGCACGCCTTTGTGGGCGCGCTGTTGACGTCGCGGTTTTATCGACACAGTTTTGTCGGTGCGCTGCTGTCGGGCACGCTTTTGTCGGGTCACGGATCATAACTCCAGCCCCGACAAGCTCTAAGCATGACCAATGCTGATGAATATCAGGAGCTGTTGCCTAACAGCATCTATAGATTGGGATAGCCAACCTTGGCAACTTTAAGATCTGCGGACTTCAACTCCCAGCCAGGTTGGCTGGAAGAATTCTGGGAGTTGAAGTCCAAAAGGCTTAAAGTTGCCAATCTGTGATGTATGATGTGTTTCTCCCCACATCTGTTTTTCCAACACTGGTGGAAAAACACTTTACTACTTCACTCAGCCTGCTTCCTCAAGAATTCACCCGAATACAAATAAGCGGAGTTGAACACATTTCATCCGTATCTCCACCCAGGAGCTTTGGTTTGAAGATTTTTTTTTTGTTATACCAAGAAAACTTTGTAGCTTGGAAGAGTAATATATCCCCCCTCCCTCCCCCCCAAAACCAATTATATGGCTTTCTTTGGGTTGGTTCTATGAAGATTAATGGAGGAAAGATACAATTGATCAAAAATGCAGTTAAACTCTCAATGTGTAGGCAGGTTTACATGGCTGAATGCTATCTATCAAATACCCTGGTCTTAAATATATATGACAATTTTGGCCAAAACTGGTGTAGTGCCAGAATTAA